>NC_056739.1:1785986821-1786004321 GCF_019279795.1 Protopterus annectens | reverse complement strand
TTGGATGTCCCCTGATGAACTATTGGGCTGGATTCACGATGGCTTGTATGGAGTGTAAGAGTCGTGTAAGACTACATGCAGTCATAGCGATCCAGGAACAGCCTGAATTTCCATGTAAGAGACCAGCTAAAACGTCTCTTACACGGAGAGGGTGTGGACATGCCAATTACCTCACTTGCAGCTGAAGGGCATGCAAATGAGGTAGTTTAGCAATCCATGAAGCTGAAACCAGCCCATGTAAGAGTCATGTTAGCTGCAGAAATGCACTCAGTTGACAACTGAGTACTTTTCAGCAAATAACACAATGGAGCCTTGTCAGCTCCAAATAAAGGGTACATACGTATCAGGCAGCATGCCAATGGCCAAATATGTGGCCATTGGCAAGGTAACCTGATGCAAACATGAAATATAAATCAATTTTTTTTCGGTGATCGCCGATGTTTAAACGTAGCGCAGCGCCACGCAAATGGGCTGCGCTATAAAAACCTAAAAATAAAGGGTTTAAACCCACAAATGTGGGTTTTATGCAATTCATGTATTTACAATGCAGGGACTAGCAGACTGAAAACAACATGGCCGCCGTGTAGAGGTTGCTAAGGGGGAAGCTGAGTGTAAGACAAGTAACTAAGCATTAGTAGGCAATTCTATGTAAATGAGTGGTAGGATAGTGAATCTCACTGTCACATAGCAAATGAGCACATTCCGTGTAGCGTAAGAGTTAGATAAGGGGGAGTAACAGAGTAGAAGATAGGTGACATCGCAGGGGGGAATGTCAGAAAGAAATCAAGCTCATTGGAGCAAAGTGGCATGTGAAAGATGTCAGTCACACATCATGGAAAGAGGAGTGTCAACGGATAGGCATGGGAAAGCCAAGAAATGGAAGGTGTACACTACGGATAACACAAAAGTTTCTTGCTGGGCATGCATGTGTGCATGTGCGTGCTAGGAGGTGTGAGTAAGATAGAGTGCATGCATGTAAGCGTGAGTGCATGCGTCTAAGGCAGAGTAAGCATGTAGGAACCTGTGTAATGACTTGTAAGCCTGTTTGCACTGGTGTGCGTGTGTTTTTACCTGAATAAGCAGATTCTAGTCAGTGTAAGCATGCGTGCACGCGTGTTAGCCACTGTGAGCGAGTTTTCGCTGGTATGCGCATTGCTCCCCCCTGAGGAAACAGAAAGGAAAAAGGAAGCAGGAGAAATAGTAGGAAGCTAGCAAGGAATACTGGTAGAGCAAGCAGGTGAAAACAATTAGAAGCAGGCAATTACACAGGCAGAATACTAGCCCAGCCCAGCACTTAAAACTCTGCAAACAGCATTGCAGTATGTTTCTCTCAAGAGACACTGCAAGACAGGAGTAAGCTATTAGAAGTGAAAACTGAAAAAGCTTCACTCAGACCAAAAATGCTAGGGGCTGCCATAGCTGTTATAAAGAGACACAGGCGACTTGCTGAGTGTGGTGACAATGCAAATGCTGCCAGACAACCCACAGTGAGGAGACGGAGAAGTGTGTACAGGCCCAGGGTCACCTACCAGGGGTTACATGAGCTGGAGATAGTGGAGCACTATAGAGTGGACAGAGACCTCCAGCAGCAAATTGTTGAGCTGTGCAGGCCACGCCTCACACACAGAACCAACAGATGGGAACCCATCCCAGTGGAAACAAAGGTATGTGATGGCCTAAGAATACTAGCAACAGGTGCCTTCCAGAGACCAACTGGTGATATGATGGGGATATCACAGGCAGCAGCATCCAGGGTACTGCACCAGTTCCTGGATGCCATGTCAGCACATATCAGAGATCATGCATATGTCCCCAATTCCCGTGAGGCATTGGCCAGCAATATGCGTCTCTTCCAGCAAATAGCAGAATACCCTGAGGTAGTGGGTGCAATAGACCGCACGCATATATGCATCAAAACACCAGCTGGTGAGCGGGGTAGAGCCTACATTAACTGCAAGGGCTTCCCCTCCATCAACTGCCAGGTCATGTGTGATGCCCAGGGCATAATAATGAATGTGTGTGCTGACTGCCCTGGAAGCTACCATGATTCCCATATCTGGCAAATGACGCAGCTGTACCAGCCATTTGCCAATGGGGACATCCCACATAGTCACTTAGTAGGGGATGCTGGATACGCACTGGAGACGTGGCTGATGACACCCATCAGAAATGCACACACACCTGAACAGGAACCCCATAATGAGGCACACGCACAAACACGAAATGTAATTGAGTGTCTGTTTGAGTTGCTCAAGTCACGGTTCCCGTGCCTGGACACATCTGGTGGAGCCTTGCAGTACTCACCAACTACATGTACCCAAATTGTCATGGTATGTGCTATGCTACATAATATGATTCTGCGAAAACAGCTGCAGTAGGATCAGCATAGGGCTGGGCCAAATTGCCCCCCACCATTGCCAAGCCAATCACAGGCAGAGCGTGACTCGGAGGAGGAACAACCTGAGCCTGCCCCAGTAGGCAGAAGGAGGCGTGCCCAGTATGCCTTGGCCTTGGCAAAGCAGCAACGCGTAGCACATACACTGGCTCAGTAGGGACCCTGGAAATTATACCTCTCACTGACTCACACATATATAGTACAAGGGATGCCTAAGTTGACACAACCTGCTTACAAACATGTACAGGGAGTGTAGTATGTGCATCCAACATAGACAGCCCTGCAGCACCACCTGAGGCATGATTGCCATGTGTTAAGAAATGTAACACCATGTAGTATATGCAATCTTGATGACCCTGACTAACATCCTACCCTCACCAAGCATGATGCCACAATATGAAGACGAGATGATCAATTACAATGATTGGCGTAAGTATTGCTGTTAGTCAAAGGGGATCCAATGCGTGCCAGCGTGGGATGACATGCTGAGCAAGACACGATGCTCCACCTGCTACTGGTGGCATGCACCTATCAGTCTTGGCCTTCTAGATACTGGCAAAGGCTATTGTCACCACCACCATGCCTTGAATAGGTAAGGCTCAAAACACAAACCCACCTCCATAGGTATCACAAGGGATAAGAACCTAGACGTAATGCTACCCAATGCCAGAAGTCTAAACTGCAAGATGCATGCAGTCTAAACTCCCCTCAGCATGGAGGATGTTGATATCTGTTCTGTAACAGAAATCTGAGTCAAGGCTCACAAGAGCACCCTAACACTACCAGGTTACACCTCATACTATGCTTTACAGCCCCAAAACATGGAACAAACTACAAAAGGAGGGTGACTAGCAATAATTGTCAAGGATAACCACACCCCCATGTTGGTACCACAACAAGAAGCAGCATGGACTAGCCATGGTCAAGTAACAGTGACTAAAACTGCCTCCCAGTGTGTAGCCTGCTACAGACTACCCTCCTAATGCCAGAACTGCACATGGCCTATGATGGAACACAGGAAAATATCAAGCTCTCCAAACAACATTATATTGGGTGACTGAAAATACTCAAACATAGACTGGGAGCATTATTCTAGCTCCAACACCCTAGGCCAAAGGTTCCTAGAATCCATAAACCAAAATGCTCAGGAACAACGTACCACTCCCATAAGAGGGGTAAGCATACTGGATGTGATAATCAGCAACATGGGTACTCTATGGCCAGATGAGAAGTGTATCCCTCACTGGTAAGATCAGACCATAGAGTAATCACACTGGATATACACATCCTGACCACAGTCCCTGGCAAGAAAACCAAAGTGAAAGACATGTGTAAAGCAAATGTTGCACTCCTCCAAACTAATGTGGAATCCATTAAAGGCCCTGTGCCTGTGGAAAATATGGACCACACCTCAGAACTCGTTATACATGCATTCTATGAACACTGTCAGGAATGCATGGATTATGCAATCCCAAATAAAACCAAGACCCAATTCCATACACGCGGGCATCTGGCATGGTGGACCCCAGCCATTACCAAACCATGCAAGAGAATGAGGAAGCTACTACATGATAGAGCAAACCCAAAAAGGGAAGTAATCTCTGAGCAGTAGTATGGCAATAAAATATGGCCACTCATACAATCCACTAAGGCCAGCTACAACAAGTTGAATCTGTGAATCTTGAGGCAATGTTACACCTGACCCATGTACACAGACAACCCTCTCCTTCCCCCCAAGAAATACAAATATATGTGAGAGATGCAACCATGTATCCAAACTGGAGACTGAGCTCTCTCAACTCAGTACTGTCAAAACTAGTCAGGAGGAGAAGGTAACCACACACACCACAAACCCAGTCTCACATAGACCTGGCACAACTGCAAACCAAAGACATAAACACAGAAAAACATTCCCAGAGTCTCTAATTAAAAATCCATCACATCAACAGAGGCCTCCAAAGCAGACACCCAAGCAACCACTACCCCAAACATAGCACATGCAACACATAGTACACAAAGTCGGTGTGCCAAACAGTCACAGCCCGTAAGGACAAACAACATGCCTGATACACTTGTAATAGGTGATTCCATAGTCAGACACACTGATGTCCCGTTCACCAGACTGAACAAGGAAAAGGGTACAGTAAGCTGCCTGTAGGCTGCTACAATCCGCCACATAACACAAGCACGCAAGTCACTCCAAGGCAAGTACAAATATAACTCAGTCATTGTCCATGCTGGTGTGAATGACCTGAGACATACCTCCCTGGACTACATGAAAAGAGACATAGAGGAGCTCCCCGATTATGTAGGCCAGGCCGGTATGACTCTGACCTTGGGCAGCATCATACCCTCACCAAGAATGATGCCACAGTACAAACACAGAATGATCAGCTTTAACAATTGGCTCAGTTACTGGGGTCATTCCAAGGGGATCCAATGTCTGTCTGCTTGGGATGTCATGCTTGACAAGCCACGCTGCTGTGCCAGGGATGGCTTGCACCTGTCACCCCTGGGCGTCTGGATATTGGCTAAGGCTCTTGCCACCTCCATAGTGCCTTTTGTAGGCAAGGCTGAAAGACAAACCCACCTCCCTAGAAAACTTATGTGGAAAAACATAAGAGTAATGCTGCTCAATGCCAGACGTCTAAACCTCAAGATGCATGCTCCCGAGGCCCTCCCCAGTATGTAGAACATCGATGTCTGTGCAGTGACAGAAACCTGCATCAAGACTCCTGAGAGCACACCAGCACTACCAGGTTATACCTCATATCATGCTTTTTGGCCCCAAAACCTGGACCAAACCACAAAAGGAGGGGGAGTATCCATATTCAGCAAAGATACCCACACGTCCAGGTTACTGACAATTCACGAAGCATCGGAGACCATCCATGTGCAACTAACCATAGGCAAAACTGCTGTACAGTTTGTAGCATGCTACAGACCACCCTCTCAAACCCAGGAACCCCACTCACCCTTCATGAAGACACTGGAGAGTATGAATGTCTCACCAAATACCAAACAAGGTACTCACAAATTACCACATAGGTGGTAATCCATTACGTATGGAAGAAGTAATCAGGGACCTAGGGACACAAGTGGACAGTAACCTCTCATGTGACACTCACATTGCCAATGTGGCTAGGAAGACCTTCTATATTGGCCACCTTATCATGAAAGGATTCACATCTGCATCAACAGAGGTCATTGTGCCCCCATACTCTTCTCTTATCAGGCCCATAATTTAGTACAATGCCCCATGTGGGATGTACCTTACCCAACACCTGCAGCAGTTAGAAAGACCTAAAAAGTACCTCACCAAGAGGACAAAGGGTCTCAAATATATTTCATATGCTGCCTGGCTGAAGACACCCCAGCTGTATGCAGTCACATACTGCCTACTCAGAGGTGATGTATGCCCAATGTACAAGGCCATGTCCAACACAGAAGTAATGGACATGCTCCATCTCAAAAAATCCAAATCCAGCAGAGCTGCAAGAGCGAGAGATGTCAACCTCAACACACAACTAAATAGCATGTGCTGGAGGGACAGATACATAACCCAGAGGCTCCCTACACTCTGGAACAGAATCCCACTCCATGTTAGGCAGAGCCCCTCACTGACTCTCTTCAACAGGAATCTTGCCAAGTGGATTGGAGATCGTAGATGTACACTGGGGGTCTTCACTGTGTCACATCCAGACAGAGGCACAGTAAAGTAAACCCTAAATGGGCATAACATTCACATAGCAAGGGGTGGCGAAAGCCACACACACTCTGGCTAGGCTTATAATTGCCCTAGAGCAGATAGCCTAGTATGAACCTATGAACCTATGAAGATACAAATTGTACAGGACACTAAGGATAATCACAAGGCTTTCTTAATTGATGGTAGGAACATTGTTGGGAATTCACAGATATGCTCTGAATCAGTCAAATATTACAAACAATACACCAAGCACACACAATTTGCCAACACCCACCCTGACAGGTACAGTGCAAACCCCCCCCCCATAATGCCAAATATGTATCCCAGCAGAGTGCTGGCCCCCTGACATTGCAGATGCTGAGGTAACAGCCAGCATTTTCAAAGAAAAACACACAACATCAATGGTATGAGATGGTGTCCTGGGCTGTGTCCAACATGGACTCCATGAAGAATGAACGCCAAATAACACTACTGCTCAATTTCAGCCTTACCACAGGATATGTACCCAAAGATCAGCGTACAGCAACTGTGGTCCCTCTCCACAAAGGTGGTGCCTGACTGGATACTGCAAACTATCACCCCAGAATCCTGACAAGCTTGGTCTGCAAAGCTATGGAAAGGATAATCATGGACCTCAGAAATAAAGACATTGGGGACCTACAGACACTGGACCCTACCCAGTGTGGCTTTTGTAAGGGCAGATCCTGCCCCTTAAACATGTTTGACTCATTTGAAACAGTCATCAAGGCCATTAATGAGGGGAATGTGGTCCACACAGCCTATCTGGACCTTGCAAAAGCCTTCCATACAATACCCCACGTGTTCATTATAGATAAGCTCACCAGCTTAAATATAAACCCTTATGTCTGTAGAGGGGTTGCAAACCAGCCCAAGGACAGAACTGACATGGTCAGAAATGCTGCAGCCATGTCAGACTACAAACCAGCTACAACTGGCATCCCACAAGGCTCGGTCCTGGTACCTCCCTTGTTTGGTATATATTTTCCATAGGTACAGGCCAACATGGAAGGACTGTGTTTGAACAGGTTTACAGAGGACTACAAACTGGGCACCATATCTGACCCTCCAGCTGACACAAGCATCCTACAAAAGGGCCACATAGAAACAGACAACTGGTGCCAGAGCCATGTCATCAAGCCAATTGCAGAAAAGTGTACAGTCACCCCCTGTGGATAAACAGTAAGTGCCCACCAATTACCACATAGGTGTTAACCCATTAAGTACTTTATAAGTAATAAGAGACCTGGGGACACAAGTTGATAGATATCTTGCATTTGACAACCATGTGACTGTAGTGGTTACAGAAACATACCATATACCCACCTAATCATGAAGGTAGTCAGATCTAGATCAGGGGAGGTCATTGTGCCTCTTCAGTCATCCTTCATCAGCCTCACAATTGAGTACAATGGCCCCTGTGGGATGTACCTCAGCAGATACCTCCATCAACTGGAAAGACCCCATAGGTACCTCACCAGGAGGATTAAAGAGCTCGAACAGATGCCATGTGTTGCCTGATTAAACAAACTGCAGCTCCACACAGTGCCATTCTGCCTACCCAGAGGCAATCTGTACCTGATGTATAAAGCCACGTCCAAGCTGGAATCAATGAACATGCTGCACTTTGTACAATCTGAATGCCAGTGAGCTATGCACATGAGAGACCTGAACCCCAGCACTGACATACATAGGACATGTTGTAGTGATTGATCCATAACCCAGAAGCTCCCTCCACTCTTGAGTAAACTCCCAGTACAGGTTAGCCAGAGAGTCCCTCATTGACTCTCCTCAAGAGGAATCTTGATGAGTGGATGGGAGATGGTAGGTTTACCCTGGGAATCACTGTTATGTCATGGGTAGACAGAGGCACAGTATACTAACCGTGAAATATGTCATGGCAAAACCCAGGTACAATGTGTGTTGAAGGACAAACACACTCTCTGACTAGCATTAGAAATGGCCTGGGGCACATCGCTAGTGTTCGTCAATGTCCACCCATGTTGCGGAATACACTACCAATGTTGGACAAGCCTGGTTTAAGTAGTCCATATCTGAACATAATGCAACATGGTCATATGTGCACAACTGGCCCTTAACCAGTCTGGTGTGCTCACTATGAATATTTAAAGCAGTGATAGGACTGAAACCCAGGATACTGTCCACCACAGTGAAACTACTGAACCAGTACACTATACGATATTACAGTGTTTGGTCAGTATGAAAGGATGTTGACAACTGTATGCAAACTATCCCATGGAAACCCTACAGGCACAGTATAATCCCTGTTGGGTTCAGACACAAAGCAGTTGGGCAGTAAGTACACAACATGACACCCAACACACAACTATAAATGTGAAATATTGTTGAAGTTCACACACAACCACAAATGTGGTGGACTGCAGATTTACACATATGGAAAGCTCACGCTGGGCATGCTCGCACACTTTGATAAATGAGACATATGTCAGGCAACAAGTCATGGAAAGCCTGAACTGGGCATGCTCACACACTTAGGCCATGTCTCAGTTTAGCAGTTGGCCACAGATATCTGGTATTTGTATGTGTTAATCCAGGAACCAACCACAAGACAGCAATCTGCCCAGTGCACACAGTTAAATGACTACAGAGACATAAGTTAAATAGTGGATCCCTCTCATATTCAAACATCTTCCACAGATACACAAGTTGTTCATAGAAACACGGAATGCTATGGCAATACAGACCTGCAAACAGTTTATCAGCAACAAATATTGTGCATCTGAAAATTAAACCTATGGGTGTAGAGGTCAATACTAGGCTGCTTGCCCTAGGGAATAAAAGCTTAGCCAGAGTGTGCTTGGTGTCTGCCTCCCCAGTACAGTAGGCTACTGTGCCTCTGTAAAGTAGGTCACAGAAGGCACCTTTTGAGGCTAGTGTGCTGTGGCTCCATCAAGCAAGGACACAGTGGAGATCCCAGGGGATGAATTTGCAATGTCACATCCATGTGGCTGGTGTTTGCTGGAAGAGGGTTGGTGAGGACTTATAACAGTAATTGGGCATCAATTTCAGACTGAAGGGAGCCTTATCTGCAGTGTCTGGACAATTTCACTGTCAACACTTTGACGTGATGAGTTTGAGGGATTGAAGTGTCATGCCAGTACTGTTCAGAGACATCCTCCCTCTGTGGGATATTGCTCTGTAATGTATTAGCTCCATCCTTCTGTTGTACAGCTTATATATGGCTGGTGTACACCAGACAGGTCTCCTGTTGTGGAGGAGTCATGGGTTTATTTGGGATAGCATGATCAATGCAAACCTTCCAGATGCTCATAGAATGCAATTGTCAGGGATTATGCAGAGTGGTCTGTATAATCCCCCAGCATGGGTCTTTTGAAGTCTTCCACCCCAGTCTTCACAAGTGCAAAGTCTGCTTTTGATAAATGCTTTGTTTGCAGTGATGTCCTTGCCTGAGAATGGGGATGGGATATGGATGTCCAGGGAAAGTTGGGTATGGTCAGATATTAATAATGGTGGTCTACCTCTGGTGTGGAACATAGAGTCTCCATGTTGCAGATGGTCAGGTCCAATATGTATTCCCCCTTGTGGCTGTGGTGAGTGGTCCTGCCATAGCACATGGATTCAAAAATTGTAGTGGCTGTAGGGTGATGTTGTTGAGGCCTGAGTAGTTCACCCAAACAATATACCTGTACCTGACGTTAACAACTGTAATGGTGTATGTGAACACCTTCATATCCTACACTGTTCCCAGGGAAACAAAGTGTGTGTCCTGGATTTGGGAGGGGTGGTCTGAACTGGTTGTGCTGTGTGTTACAGGTCCTGTGGTCATGAAGCATGGTATAAAACATAACCTGGCAGTGCTGATGTGCATATCTGACCCTGAAGTAGGCGGCTGTTAATGCATATATATGCTATCCCCCTAACTGACAGATAGTAATAGATGTACATACCTCTTTATAAATAATGATGTCAGCACCCTATAAATACTGCAGGTGAAGAACAGATGCCCAGTAATTCAAATAGTGCACTCTGCTAATGCGTCTTTCTCAAGTGTCACAATATAGTGAGGTAGGGGTTTGAATCCTGCAAATGCTCAGTGTGTGTCTTTGGGTTTTTGGGGGGTTAGTGTGTGTGCAATTCTGTGAGAAAGAAATGTCCCTTTTGGCAACTAGAAGAACACACTACATGATGCGCATCCCTCTTTCTAAACACTGATGATGTCAGCACCTTATAAGTATAGCAGGAGAAGGGAAACCTCCAAGTAATGTGAATAGTGTACTCGGCTAATGTGTTTCTTCCAAGTGTCATAACATATTTTGGTAGGGGTTTGAATCCTACAAGTGCCATGTGTGTTTTTGTCACACAGTTTGTCCATGTGTGTGGGGTGTTGCTCTTAATATTGTATGACATAGATTAGATCAGTAATGTCAATGTACACATGAGGTATGTGTGTGCCACATAGACATATGTACCTGTGACCTTAACTAGTTCACATGTCTGAAGCCTGCCTTATGTGAATACATGGAATTTGCATTACACAACTTTATGACTGTGGTTTTCTGTGCAGGGGCTGCATGTGGTATGTGAATATACATTGAGAGTAGTCTATGGTGTCATCTTACCAGCGAGGGATACCCGTCTGGTCTGGAGCATATAGTCCACATGTTGGTGATGATCAGGTGCAGCATGTATTCCCCTCTTGTGGGAGTGGTAACAAGTTGTTCCATAGCAATTGAGTGCATGGATTCTAGGAACCTTACACCTAGGGTGTTGGAGCTACAGTAATGCTCCCATTCTATGTGTGGGTAAATGAAGCTGCCCAATATATTGTTGTTTGGAGACACCTGCAGATATTCATGTATTCTTAAGTAGGCCAAGTGGGTTACCTGGGTTTAGGCGGGTGGTCCGTAGCAGGCTATGAACTGGAAGTCAGTTTAACCCACTGTTAGCTGCATGTGGATAGTTTCTGATGCGTCACACTGTGGCAACAACCTGGGGGTGTGGGTATAGGTTCATAGATTCATAGGTTCATACTAGGCTTAGATTCATAGGTTCATACTAGGCTATCTGCCCTAGGGCATTTATAAGCCAAGCCAGAGTGTGTTTGGCTTTCACCACCCATTTTAGATTAATGTTGCTATGCCCTTTTCTGAGGTTAGTATACTGTGCCTCTGTCTAACATTGACACAGAAGTGATACCCGGGGTACACCTACAATCCCCCATCCACTCATCATGATTCCTCTTGAAGAGAGTCAATGAGGGGCTCCACCTAACCTGGACTGGGATTTTATTCCAGAGTGAAGGGAGCCTCTGGGTTATGGATCTGTCCCTCCAGCATGTCCTACTGATGTCAGTGCTGAGGTTCAAGTGTCTCGAGCGCAAAGCTTGATGGTAGTTTGATTTTCTGAGGTACAGCATGTCCATTACTTATGGGTTGCACATGGCATTATAAGTCTGGCACTGATCGCCTCTGAGCAGGCAGTATGCCACTGAGTACTGAGTTATGTTAACCGGGCAGCATATGGCATCTGTTTGAGCCCTTTGATCTTCTTGGTAAGGTACCATTGTGGTCTTTCCAGTTGCTGCAGGTGTCTGATAAGGTAAATCCCAAAAGGGGCATTGTACTCAAATATGGTCCTGATGAGGGATGAGTAAAGAGGCATGATTACCTCCCCTGATCTACACGTGAATCCTGTCATGATTAGGTGGGCTATATAAAAAGTTTTTCTAACCACTTTGGCCACGTGGTCGTCCAATGAGGGATTGCTATCAACTTCGGTCCCCATGTCCCCAAGTACTTCTTCCGTACGTAATGGATTACCACCTATGTGGTCATTTGTGGCCACTTTGTTTTTACCAAAGGGGATGACTATACACTTTGTGGTATTTAGCTTGAGGCCATGGCTCTGGCACCAGCTGTCTGTTTCTATGAGGCCTGTTTTGAGGATGGTTGTGTCAGCTGGAGAGTCAATTATAGCACCCAGTTTGTGGTCATCTGTGAACTTGTTCAGACACAGTCCTTCCGTGTTGGCCTGCACCTCCAACACATATATACCGAACAGGACAGGTCCCAGGACTGAGCCTTGTGGGACACCACTTGTAACTGGTTTGGAGTCTGACATGGCTCCAGCAATTCTAACCATGTGGGTTCTGTCCTTGAGCCAGTTTGCAACCTCTCTAGTGACATAGGGGTGTAAATTTAAGCTGGTGAGCTTATCTATGATGCCCGAGTGGGGTATTGTATCGCAGCCTTTTGCGAGGTCCAGGTAGGCTGTGTGGACCACCTTCCCCTTGTCAATGGCCTTGGTGACTGTTTCAAAGAAATCAACCAGGTGTAAGAGGCAGGATCTGCCCTTAAAGTCACACTGGGTAGGATCCAGTGTCTGTAGGTCCCCAATATCTCTATGTATGAGGTCCATGATGATGCTTTCCATAGCTTTGCAGACCAAGCTAGTCAGGCTTATGGGGCGATAGCTTCCAGGATCTGTTGAGGCACCACCTTTGTGGAGAGGGTCCACTGTTGCTGTATGCCACTCTTTGGGTACATAACCTGTGGTAAGGCTGAGATTGAACAGTAGTTTTATGTTTGGGTTTAGCTCATCTTGGAGTTTATGTAGGATGCAGCCAAGGACACTGTCTGGTCCCATTGATGCAGTGTTATTTGCTTCGGAGAGGGCGGCTCTTACCTGAGCATCTGAGATGTCAGGGGGGTAGCACTCTGTTGGGATAGATATTTGCCCTTCTGGTGGGGAGGGGGGGGTTTGCACTGAACCTCTCAGCTAGGATGTTGGCAATGTTTGTGGGTTTGGTGTAGTCTTTTGTCATTTTGGACTAATTCTGAGCATATCTGGGAATTCCCACCCAGGATCCTAACATAACTAATGAAAGCCTTGTGATATACCTTAGTGTCCTGTACATTTCATCTTTTGAAGCTGTCCTTAGACGATGTTATGAGTGCCTGTAGTATTTTGCTAACACCGAACAGTGATGCCTCCCCTTTTTTGGGTTTCCTCTATCATGTAGTAGCTTCCACCTTCTATTGTATAGTTTGGTTATGGCTGTGGTCCACCAGACAGGACGTCTGCCTTTGTAGGATTGGGTCTTGTGTTTATTTGGGATTGCATGATCCATGCATTTCAGCAGGTGTTCATAAAATGTGTTTATAAAGGATTCTGTGGTCTGGGACGTATTTTCCACAGGCCCAGGGACTTTGAGGGATACCACCTCGGTTTTGAGGGGTGTGGAATTTGCTGTAGAGAAGTTTTACACTATGGTGTTGTGGGCAGGGGGTGGGGTTGGGATGTGAATATCCAGTGAGATTAGCTTATGGTTTGCTCTTACCAGTGAGGGGTACACTTCTGGTCTGGAGCATAGAGTCCCCATGTTGGTGATGAGCAGGTCCTGTATGTTTCCCCCTCTTGTGGGAGTGATAACAAGTTGTTCCATAGCATTTGAGTGTATAAATGCTAGGAACCTTTGAGCTAGGGTGTTGGAGTTAGAGTAATGCTCCCAGTCTATGTTTGGGTAGTTGCAGTCCACCGATATAATGGTGTTTGGAAAGACCTCCATATTTCCAGTGTTCTCAGGAAGGTCAAGTGGGGTTCCTCGGTTTGGGAGGGTGGTGTGTGCCAGGCTATAAACTGGAAGGCAGTTTTACCCACTGTTGGTTGCACATGGATAGTCTATGATGCTTTGTGCTGTGCCACCAACATGGAGGTGTGTGTATCTTTGATGAATTTGGATACTCCTTCTCCTGTTCTGGTTCAGTGCAAGTTTTGTGGCCAACAAGCATGGTATGAGGTATAACCTGGCAGTGCTGGGGTGCTCTTGGGAGCCTTGAACCAGGATTCTGTTACTGGACAGATATTGATGTTCTCCATGCTAAGGACAGTTTGCAGTGCATGCATCTTGAGGTTTACACTGCTGGTGTTGAGTAGCATTACTATTAGTGTCCTATCCCTTGTGATACCTATGGAGGTGGATTTGTCTTTTGAGCCCTGCCTAAAAAAGGCAGTATGTGTGTAGCAAGAGCCTTTGCCAATGTCCAAAAGCCCATGGGTGACAGGTGCAAGCCGTCCCTAGCAAAGCATTGTGGCTTGTCAAGCATGTCAACCCACGCTGACAGGCATTGGATCCCCTTTAAATGACACCGAAACATAAGCCAATTGTTGAAATTGATCATCCTGTCTCCATATTGTGGCAGTATTCTTGGTGAGGGTAAGATGCTACTCAAGGTCAGGGTCATACCAGCCTGTGCCACATGCTCAGAGAGCCCCTCTATGTCTCATATCATGTAGTCCAGGGAGGTACGTCTCAGGTCATTCACACTGGCATGGACAATGACTGAGTCATATTTGTACATGCCTTGGAGTGACCTGTGTGCTTGTGTTATGTGGTGAATCATAGTGCCCAACAGGCATCTCACCGTGACCTTCTCCTTGTTCAGCCTGGTGAGCGGGACCTCAGTGTACCTGTCGATAGAGGTACCTATTACAATTGTATCAGGTGTGTTGTTCAGCCTTATGGGCTGTGATTGTTTGGCACACTGGCTTTGTGAGCTATGTGTTGCATGTGTTGCGTTCTGGCGTAGTATTTGCATGTGTGTCTGCTGTGGAGGTGTCTGCTGCTTAGGCAGGATGTTATTTTGAGACTCCAAGTATGTTTCTGTGTGTTTATGTGTTTGGATTGCTGTCGTGGTAGGTCTATGTGAGACTGGTATTGTAGTGACTGTAGTTTCCTTCTCCACCTCACAGGTTTTGCCAGTACTGAGTTGAGAGAGCTCAGCCTCCAGTTTGGCTATGTGGTTGCATCTCTCACATGTGTTGCACATTTATGAAAAGGGGAGAGGGTTGTCTGTGTACATGAGGCAGTTGTAACATTGCCTCATGATTCACAGATTCACCAACTGGACCAGTGAGGGGATTGACAACTGACCTTTGGACATGCTAGAATAGTATTGGGAATTCCTTCATAATTAACAACACAAAGAGCCAATGGGGAGCAAGATACTCAAGGTGAGTTTGTGAGGGTGCAGTGCTTTTAATTTGTTAGTGGTGGCATATAGAAATGCTTTCGTGAGCAAGTGCCAGGTAACTCATATGCAATGTGTTACAGGCAACTTACATGAAAACATGATAAACGGTGACTTTCTGTCAAGTGATACATGGAAATAAGTACAGTAAGCAATACAGATGTCACTAGGGATCCACAGAGGTGCTGTAAAGCTGCATTTCAGGTGGAATCAGTGTTTCAGGGAAATAACAAGCAAACAAGCATACAAACAAAGCTACATTCAGCAAGCCTTGATCTAGTCTATGCTACAGCATACAAGGTGTACAACTTCCAGTAAGAAACAGTGCAAATATGCAGGCACTATAAGCCTTTACCCAGGCATGCACAGGTCAGATGGGCAGGGTCCAGCCTCTCCACCCACAAGTGTACAGACCATATACCTCCGTAATGAAAAATAACTGGCCTGAAACCCAAGCACTTAAACCTGAACTAATACACATCTAGAATAACAGACACTGAGCCCTCAATCAGCAGTTCCCAACTTAGTAGGATGTATGCTACCAGTCCCGCCAGCACAGTATCCTTGACATTTAATGTGACTCACCCCCCTGTCATAGTTAGTTCTGTGTTTTGTGTCTGTCAAGCATGGTATGAGGTGTAAACTGGTAGTGCTAGGGTGCTCTTGGGAGTCTTGAACCTGTTGTGTATTACTGCACACATATCAACATCTTCCATGCAGAGTCGGGTGTGGACTGTATGCAACTTGCAGTCTACATGTCCATCATTGAGTATCATTATTTCCATTTTCTTATCCCCTGTGCTACCTATGTAGGTGGCCTTCTGTTTACAGCCTTACCACCAGTATGCAAAGATGTGCAGACATTACACTATGGTAATGACTATGGGTGTACCAAACAATACAATGACAATCATACTGTTACTGCATCAGGCATGCTGGGATATACCAAAAATGAAATCATTACACTGTACTGTTGACAACATGATAATATTACTACACTTCTATGTAGTCACCTTGTGCATCAGCACCATGTTAACCTGTTCCTGCATCGATGTTACAGAGTGCAGGAGGTGGCACAGTTTCATCATATGCATGGGGTGTGTACCTGGTATGCCTCAGTCCGCCACTGATACAACCAATCGACATGTATGTGTGTGTGTGCTAGTGAGGGACAAGAGTACAAGATGGGCCAATGTTGATGCGGTGTGTGCATGTATGTGTTAGCCCTAGGTGTTAGCATTATGCATGTGTGTATGCATGCACACAGTTCCACCTCGTGGCTGCCATATATGAGTGTTTGTGGACAGCCACAGACTGTACCTGCCAGGTCACACAGATCACTGTCTCTGGCCACAGACACAGTACCTGTGCCTGGCAGGGGTGCTACGGACAGTATCAAGTGTTAAGCCAGACTGGGTACTGTCATCAGAAGCAGTTGGTTGGTGACTGTAGACAGGTCCCTGTTGGGACTGTCCAGAGCCACGTGCACATGGTCTTCTGGGGCAGTCTGATGATAACACAGACCCAACATTGCTGGGTTATGCATGGTTATGCATGTCTATGTCATTTACCCGATGGACCAGGTCTTGCCACAGTGCAGCCCTCTACTGCTGGTTCTGGCTGGTGCGGGAAAAAAGTGTTGCAAAATCCCGCACCAGGCTCTGGTGTATCTCCTCTTCCTCCGCAGCAGAGTAGGTAGGGTTGCGCTGGTGCACCATTTCCCTGGAAGGAAAATAAAAATATGTCAGCAAGTGATATGGCACATATAACACTCTACTGTAGTTATATCACTGAACTGCCATATATAGCATCTGTCTGTCTATTGGGGGATACACATGTAAATGACCACATATCAGTGCTCAGCCAACAGCTGTGTGATGGTACCTGGCACACTCCATACAACAAACTAGTATACTCCAGCAGTCAGCACACTGTTTCAGGTCCAATGCACAACCTCACACTGAGGGTTTGTATCACGGTACTGTATGGGGAACATTATCAACCCATGCACTGCATGCAGGGCACTTTACACATTTCACTGGTAATGCACCCTGTTCTTTGTTGCCATAACCCTACCTGCACCACAGTCACATACAGGGAATCAGAGTACAACATATAGCAATGTAGTATGTTTGTATCCCAATACCTCACACATCTGTCTCGGGCCTAACACCAAGGACACACACTACAATGACAGACAAACAGTCATGCTGAGCAATCACACCACTCCAGAACATGTACACAGTCAGTGGCACACTCGTTCCACCTCACATAGTTGGTTTGCAATGAGTACGTGTGTGTGCAGTGTGTCTTAGGTAGGTAGTATGCTATTGGCCT
Source organism: Protopterus annectens (assembly GCF_019279795.1). Taxonomy (NCBI): domain Eukaryota; kingdom Metazoa; phylum Chordata; order Ceratodontiformes; family Protopteridae; genus Protopterus; species Protopterus annectens. Next base: position 1,785,986,830 of record NC_056739.1, on the reverse strand, counting down.
TGGGCCTAC
>NC_056739.1:1785891821-1785984321 GCF_019279795.1 Protopterus annectens | reverse complement strand
TTTCTCTTCCCACACTAATGTTATACAAATCCACATGAATTGCCAGTAAAGATACATGAAATGCTTTGTGTAATAGCCTTCCTATATTCCCTTTACATTCATTCCTACTATTTCATGATATATTGCTTTCAGCACAATGTTCTTGTATAGCAGTCATGGCTTAGTGGTAATTCATGCAGACTAGTGTTTCCAATGTCCTTAGTTCAAGACTGACAGTGGGATTTTATTTTGCTTCTAAGCAGACTACAGGCCTTGTCATTCAGAGTGACTAAGGCACTTTTAAGCAGTTGTAAGTGGGTTAGCACTGGTTTGCGCAGAGCTCACGCATGCGCACTGGCGTTTAGCTTTGCACACACACGCTTAGCTAAGTGCACACAAGCTCATATCCGCTTACAACTGCTTAACATTGCTTACTGTTGTGCACACCCGTGCTAATTTCTTTGAAAGAAATGAAAATGGGGAGACAGGAAAGTGGTGAAAAAGGGGGCACAAAAGGTAGGACAGTAGGAAAACAAGCTCAGGATTTGCAGGAAGGGTGTAGGCAAGGCCCATAGCTGCCCATTTCTTTATCAGCAACAGCTGTGCATACATGTGTAATTTGGAGTGAAATTTGAAACCTTCCATCCCTGAGAGAGAGGTGAGGACAACAAAAGTTGCTGTACAGCCAATTGTAATTACCAGTTCACATGTCTACGAAATGGGCAGCTATGTATGGGGCGTAATTTTTTTGTGGGAACAGAGTGCCCTTTTTTTTTTTTTTTTTTTTTTTTTCAGGTGAGAGTGGAATGTCAGGTACAGGAAGTAGGTATATGTGGGGAGGTAGGTAGGGGAGGTTAACAGACAAGACAAACAAGACATATACAGGGGTGGAGTATGACACATGTGGGGGGGATACACAATTGACGAGGACGGATGTTTGGATATCACGAGCCCATGAGCCCACAGATGGCAACAGTGGAACTGAGATCCCCACCCATGGGCAGTTGCCACTGCACCTTCACTGCTCAGGATGGGGCTGTGCTGGGGGCTGTGTAGGACGGGCAGCAGGCACACCTGTGAGTTGTGCCACCCATGCCTCAAGCTGGCGTAGGGGTGCAAACACGGACTGCCTGATATCCCTACGCACCACAGACCGGACACTACGGAGAGTGAGTGGACGGTCTCCTCCTTCCACGCTTGCAGATGGGGGATGAGCCCCATCCCCTGCAGCGCTTCCACCTGAAGGTGGCACAGGGCCACCAGAGGAGGGTCCGGCCTGGGCAGTAGTGCCAGGTGCACTCACCAGCTGAGGTGGGAGAGATGGGTCCGCTGGAACCCGCCTTCCCTGTCATCCTATGTTTAGCAATTTTTTATGACATTTTGGGTTAGTAACAAACAATACCATTCCAAATTAGTTGTAACAGCATGCATTAGTATTCCCATTAACCAAACACCCATAAAGTCACAACATTGAACAGCAAGCATAACACATGCATAATTTGAACAACAGTACACAATCCAACAGCATGCAGGGTTGATTGATGGCAACAGGCCATCAGGTTTGGATATGTCAACAGGGCACATGCATCAAAGTATATGCAAATATGTATGAACCAACAGGACAAATGTCCAGAGGAATTAATTGTGAATACACATACCCATTTGATGTGGAATGGATTATTTGTGAATATAGAGTAGGGCGAAGACATATTTCATTAACAACTTCATATACCTATACATATGCTGTACATTTCTAGTAGCTGCAGATATATATATACCCTACAGGTCTTACTACAGTTTCTTATATGTAACCGTAGGTATGTTGGTGATGGGAATGTTACTGCTACATTAATATACATTGCATTTTTATTCATACACATTCATATCTGGCTCTGTTCAGCTACAGCATCCTGCTACATTTGATTTATATGGCTCTAGTCAACTGGATGTTTGGTATTTCATACAACCATACTATCTCCATATTGAAAGGGTACAGCAACATTTCCAAATTGTGGGACAGACATTCCAGCTTCAGTACTTTATTACACACATTTCACTCTTTGGTTGTGCTCATTCTTTTCATTATGTACTGACTGCAGTATACTTTATTCAGGAGTTATTACCACTTTCTTGGTGGATTCATACCTCTTTCTCACACTCTCACTTGTTTTATTTTTACAATTCAGGATGGTACTTAATTCTAGGCTTTATGAACATGTTTTACTTGGTTACAACAATCCTTTCCACCAGACTCACTTGTGTCATGTGTCAGACTTTAAACGGGGATGTATTGCACACATGTGTTGTACTCAGCTTGTTTATCTGTAATTTTCAGCCTGCAGCAGGTTATCTACTATTACAATACAGGTGGAGCATCTCTATTTCAGACTTGTTTCATTTTTGTTTCTAGATTACAGGCTTCATCACTTATGTAATCACACAGTACTTGCAGAATCTCTTACACTGTTACTTGAACTTTATTAATAAGTGACTACACTGACCTCTTTTACAAGCTGTCCCACTTATATTTTAAAACAATTACAGGGAAATAACTACTAACCTGTCTGGTGGCGCAACCACACCAGCCTATCAGCATAGGCTCAACGATTCACAGAACGCACACCTGCAGCTGTAATATAAATGAAGTAATATTGGAATATACATCTCCATAATATCAGCTAGGGTAATTTCTTACATACATAATTACATGGAACTTACTCAGTAGTTGGGCGTTGGGCATTTGCCGGGCCTCCTGGATCCAACGGTTCAGTTGGGCCTGCTTCCGTCTCTTCAGGTCCGCATAGTGATGATGAACCTGTTCACCAGTCCTTGGTATTCCTGTGGCACTGGTGAGATCATGTGCCAACTGGTCCCACGCCTCAGCCTTGTACGCTCCCCACAGGACCTGGCCCTGCATGAGTTCAGCCTCATGATCATGGACAAGGAGCCAAACCATATATTTGGACTCCTCAACGCCCCACCTCTGTGCTCGGAAGCAACTCCCCTCTCCTACACCTGACATCCTGACTGCAAATAGGTTCCACAATCAGTTATGCTGTGTATTCCCGCCTATGCAGCTTATATATGCCGTTTTTCCCGCACTTATCTGTGATTGGCCATTTTGGAGATGTATCAACTTCACAAAACCTGCTTTGTCATGCTTCTCTTTACATTCATTCCTATATATATATGCTAATACTGCATTTCTCAGTGCAACTGTCATGGCTTAGTGGTTCAGTACTTTGACTATGGTGCATGGTATCCTGGGTTTGAGCCTGGCCATTGCTTTTTTTATTTTATGACTGTCTACACAGGCTAGGAGGTGTGTCTGTGTAAAGGCAGTTTTGATAGAGCTTGCTCAATGTTGCCTGCGGTAAGCTTGTTGGCACGGTGCGCAGCTCTGCGCAAATGGGTTACACTGGTTTACGCGTCACTTGGCTGTCAGCATGCATATTACTCAAAGCTCAGCTATGGGCACACGGTTGCAGCGTGTTAAAGTGCTGCTCAACTCCGGGCACTCATATTACACCTGTTAAACCAATGCTCACCTGCGGCCAGTCATACTCAGCTTGTTAGAGCGTAGCTCAGCTATGGGCACTTATAAAATTATTTTTTTTTATTGTCTCACATTTCTTAAAAATACATGGCCCATTTCATTACATTTTACATAAAATATAATTGTATATATGTACATATATGTCAGGGGATTGTTTCATGCTTATTTCACTATAAATGGAAAATGATGTTGGGGCTCGAAACGTGACTGCCTCTTCTTTGGCTGACATCTCTACCTCTACGCTATTGCTTCTTAGCTTACTTTGCATATTTAGATCTTATATGCTTTTCCACTGACTGCTTAATGTGGCTAAGCGAAGGGCACACCCACGCATACGAGCACAATTACGGGCAAACATTTTTAAAATTAAAAAAAAAAATAACTGTTCATTTTTACGTTTTCCATTTATAGTCTGTGGGGGCATGTGTAGTGTTGTGTTTGCTGACATTTGCGCGGAGTCGCTCGTGGGGGTTTACTTTGGGACTGTGACTCTTCTGGGGGCGTGTCCGTTTGCAGGGCTCGACCTGGGGACACGCCCCCTACTTTCTTAAATGGACCGTGTTAGCCTTGGGTGTGAGTCAGCATGCCCTCATGAATATGCATGGCATGCTGACGTCACACCGTTTAACTGCAGCCTCCATGTAAGACTTGTTAACTCTTACACGGAGGCTTCGTGAATCCTGCCCATTGTCTTTAACACCTATTATGCACTTCTCTATACCAAATATTTTGTTTGTTTTATGTGTGGAATTGAACTGCATAACAGTTTAAAAGTTGTGAAAATGCTGTATCACTTGTCTTGTGATAATGTCTGTTCTGCTCTAGTGCAAGGCTAATGCCTAAGTGTGCTAAAATGAACATAACAGAATGTTGTTGAACACCATTCTTACATGAAAATGGTGCTTAGCAAAGTTGTCTTATTCCTAAATTCAACAGTTATCTTTTTCCTAAGTTCAATAGGTAATCATACACTATTATAAAATATCATCTACCGAAGTACGATCTATCTTATAGCAGACCTTAGATAAAAGGTATTTTAAAATATATGCTTAGTGTACTTTGTTGATATTTTAATGCAAAGTCTTGAATTGTTGTTGAAAGTTTATCTCCCCTCCTGGTGCATTAAAAACTTATAAAAGTTTATATATTGCACATGTAAACCACAGAACTTTATTTTATTCCTAGACTTCCTGTGTCACATTAAACAACATCCAAACTCAATACACCTCAAAAAAAAAAAAAAGGAGAGACAGAGAAAAGTTAACAGATAGACATTTCCTGTTCCCTTGCTATGATGGTATACTATAGTCTGCATATGTTATCTGTGAGGGACGGTCCACAGCTCTGACCTGGTTATGTGTAGCATTGTGCTAATTGGGAAGGGAGGGGTGCAAGACAGATTTCTCTCACCTGATATGAGATTTGCATTGTGGTGCTTGTTAGTGGGAGTTAAACGGGGGATTCTTCCTCCTCCTTTGTATTGGGCCTTTATGGTAACCATTTGAAATGTCAGGACTCACTAGACCAAGTCCTAAAACACAGAGACTAAATGGGAACAAGCGAGGAAGAAACCTTTCAGGCCTAATGATCAGACTTACATATACTAAGTCCAAGGTGCCATTTCTAGGAATATTCCTTTTTCTCAGAAGTATTGTTATGTCAGAGTTGGTATATATAAGTTTGGGGAGTGCAGGGTTACAAAGGGGCTTGCCCCTTGCAAAAAGATTTTTAAGGAGAAGAGCGATTTTTGAGATTTGCTCTGCTATGGCTTTTCAGTCTTTTTTTTTCAGATTTTTGGCACTTAGAATTTCAAGTTTGACATTTCATTGGGATGCTGTGCTTTATGCTATATGTTAGGTGCAGTGAAGGTAATGGAAATACTCTCTCCTTGCTTGTGATTTGTGCCACTTTAGGAGTACACAGGGCAGGTTATAGTCCCTTGTCATATATTGTGTTTGCTTCTATTTTGGGGGATTTGTTGGGTGGGTTTTGTTCCATCTGCTATCTTTTTTTTTTTACTTTTTCTACATACATCTATATTACTGGAAGGGGAGTCTTCACTCCTGCTTGCTTTCAATTTATCTGTTCATCACTTTGAGATTTTGTGGGGGAATTTAAAAATCCCTGTGTTCAGACACTGTTATACATTACTATACAGCGTTTTAAGTTAAAGCACAGCAAGATCCAGAGTTACACTTGCAATAGGAAACAAATAAATATGCAGGCATTGATATACAGGACATCTAAGAATGAAATACAATCACAACTGAGACAGTAAAAAACAATACTAAACAGCTGAAGGCTGAATCTCACACCATTTATTTTGGATAGACGCACTGACATTCTTACTTTTAACACAGATATATTTGCAGGGTCCCATTAATACAACTTCTTCATTGACTTCATATAACACTGATTATATGTACGAAAAAATTCAACTTACTTCTACCCTCAGATATTTGATAGGACCAAAGAGATATTATATCACTGCATATTCAGAAAATTATTCCACACATCTAGTCATAGAAATAAATATATTTTCAATGCTACTGCACAATGACATTCCTTTATAAAATAATTTTTCATTAACTCCCACCTTCCCCAAAAGTTGCACAAAGCACTACACAGAGCAGGTTAATGAAAATCACAGGGTGCAGCAGGTGGAATGAATTTCCCCTGGCCTGGTTAGCTGCACTCATTCTGTTCAGAATATGATACCATATTTTTATCAAATTCAAATCTTACTTCTTAACATGTTTCCAAAAAACATGAAATTTCAGTAATGTTCTAGTAACCACACAATTTCACAAATATATTCAGATCATCAAATTGTTAACAAATTGCCAGACTGCTGTGTCCAGAAGGAAAAAAAAAAACAAAGTTCAATAACACTCAAGATACGTCTTCAGAGAAAATGATGTTTCAACTGAATTCTCCTAGCTGTGCTAACTACAGAAACTGTTCACACTTTGACTTGTTATTGTATCTGACATGACAAGGAATTCATTGCTGGTTTTCTCATGGGATAAGCAGCCTTGTTTTTCATGAAATAATTTCAGTGTTTCTTTGAATTCTTTCTTACCTGATGCTTTCTATCATTACCTGTCAGGTACTGCAATACCCCCAGATGATTTTCTGAAAACTGCCAGAAAGTGTGAGAAAAAAAAAACTGTGAAGCATAGTTTAGGATAACATTCTGACCACAAAGACCTCAATTTAATATCATCCTTATAGTTCTGTGTAATAAAAATACACAGAGAATAGAGTGGTAATTTATTTCAAAATGTTATCTTTAACTTTGCTCATCACAGATGGCACTTCATTTTATTTTCATTAGTTAACATAAATAAATAATAATAAAAACATCAACTTCACTGCAATCATGATTGGCCGCAGTAAACTATTTATATGAAGAAAACAGTATTGCTGTACAGTGTATTATTTCATTACCAGCATCGTCAGCATGATTTACTTGACAGAAATACATACAGTGATTTAACAATTTAGCAACAATGGCTAAGAAAGTCTTTCAATTAGCAAACTGATTGAAACTTGGCTGTCTACTTAATAAATCATCCTTCTAAACACACTGATGTTGCCTATAGACTACAACACTGTCAATGTGCCACACAGTGTGCCCATTATGTGATATAAATAATAATGCTTAGACATGTACCATTATTTACAGCATCATGACTGCCCAGGTTATCCAGCCGTATAACCTCAACTTTTTTCTCTCATTCTGTTTTCTTATCTTTGAATCCAGATAACTGGCAGTAAGTTACTTTTGAACCTCACAAAAATACAACTTTTTATAACATGATTCTTACAAGGTCATGTTCTTTCCATAAATGTAAGTCTTGGGGAAAAAAATCAGCATATTGCATTACAATTTATGTATTTCACAGAAATGCAAAAAGATGTCTACTACAGTTGCCGAATGTCGCAAATATAAGTAGTGTAAGTTAGGCATGCTAAACTGTCAAGAAGAAAACATACCCAGGGATTCAATGTACTCTGTGTAGGCTTTGCATGAAGCCAACATGGAGTTTACATATTAACATTATGAACAGCAGTACTCATCGCATATTTATGCTGCTCGTCACACTTACCCAAATACTAGCAACAGTGTTGCTGGCCAAGAAAACATGCAGAGCAGCATGAGTACAGAAAGAAGCTTTCAAGTTTGCATATGAGCTCCAGGAGATCGTGCAGACAGCCACAATGACTATCAGGGCTCGAAATACTGCAATAACAGCAGTAGCAACACATTAAAAAGAAGTGTATTGAATGCAATGTACATTAAAACAATTATTTGTAGAATAAAATAATGGGGGATAAATGGCAAGAGCAACTTAAGAAAAGGAACACTGGGCTGGGAAAGTGTGCTGATGAAAATGTGCACAGACATGAGTGATAGAAATGAATAAATAAACATGAAGAGGGCAAGGTAAATATGGAAATGTCCCCAAGATAGGATATGTCAATGTATGTACACTTCCAAGACAAGTCAGCAGCATAACATTATGCACATATGCACATAGCATAGCACGTACTGCTGTTTACACCTCCTGAGAAAATACTTTATGATATAAACACACAATAGCATATATGTGATGGTCACACAAAGTTACATGTCAATGAAGGTGAATGGTTGTGATATGAACATCACTGACATGCTCATTGGATTGGATATTTCTATACAATAGAGTGTAAGCGTATACTCTGACGATTTACAAAATGACTTACTTGAATATGACTGCCATGTCACCATAAAAACAACCTATCAGGGACACATAACAGCAGACTCCTGCACCAATTTAGACAGAAACAGTAACAATTGTGGACACTTTTATAAAATATTATGACCGTTAACCTGTGGCATTGACAGAGTATGTGATTGTAACTTATACATATCATGCAGTAACAGACATGTAAAACTGTAATGATTGTCAATATTCTGCAAAGGGAATTCACCACTCCTTCCCAAAAAGTAACCACATTTTGGAGGAATTAAGATGACAGTGTTAAACCTGGAGTTGAAATAAGAGTCAATCCTGGTGAGTTGAGAGGTTTGCATGACACATAAGCCACTGTCCCTACCTATAATAATCAAACCCATGCCATCAATGTTGTCACTGAACTGTGTATTTACTGGGTGCAACACAGAAAGGCATATCACACATGCATCTAGTAGGACACCTTGAAGGGAAGTCTGCACTGTCAAATCCTAATGGGTGTGCATCCTAGACAATTGTTCGGTATTGCCTACCAGATGTGGGAGCTTGCTGTGTCAAATGTGATACACGTGATTAAAGAATTCCTGCCTGTCATAGGTATTGGCCATACAGATAACAATACATACAAACAACAAACTATTTCCTAGACACAGCTGAGTACTGTATGCATCTTCCAGGTGTAATAGCAAGGGATATTGTCTGTAGCATCTACAACTGATGTGTGAATTAATAAGTGATCTATACTAATGAATTGTACAGCAGTATGTGAGACTGATGGCAATGTGCCAGCTATGCCCACATGCACAGAATTTACAGCAGTGCAAAGTTAAGTGTCAATAATTGAGGAAGCTGTCACTATAATGTTGAACACATAATAAACAATATCTGGAGCACATTCTATAAGTACATGTCAGACTTCAACACATGTCGCATGATCAATGTCTCCCTGACATTACCAGTGAAAATGATATACTGCCATAAAATTCTAATATACATCCATATGTCTTCATGCAAACTATCAAGTGGTAATACTTATGTGATGTAGTGGTTGACTGTGATGCAGTGCAGTCACATTACATCTGTATGTATGCTACAACTGGACTTCAAGCTGTACACCACTTCCAAGTAAAACCTTGGGTATGAACCACATGCAACACAGTGGAACTGTTAACACAGTCATACAACTCTACCTATTTCATGTCATCATATCAGTTGTACATCATATGCCTATATGTTTATTTGTGAAAATGTGTGGCTGAGGGCCCTAACATCATATATAGACACATTACAACTGAGGTGGATGCGGTTCATGCAGAACAGTTAAGGACACAAATGTTGACTGTGACACAATGCTCTTGGGAACACCTGTATAATCCTTGTGAATAGCAAGATAATAGCGTTGTCGCCTCACAGTAAGATGCTGTCTGGTTTGATTCTCAGCTAAACCGTCTTCTGCGTGGAGACATGCGTGAATGGGCATACCTTCGTTGAAGGTTGTGCATCAGGGCTGGTAACTTGGCATGTAAAAATCAACTACCAATCATTAGCGGACCAGAGTTCTGCTGTGGCAACCCCTAACCGGGAAAAGCGAAAAAACACAACAACAACAATGAATTCATCATTGTTGCAACTGAATCTCAGAATGTCATATGTTTGTGTGGATCTACTTCATATGTTCAATAGTTCAAAATGCCGACTTTCATATGGCCGAGACCATATGATCGACATTTGAAATGTCAAACATATGAAAAACAAAAGTAAAAAACAACAAACACTTACCTAAACACTGCTGGGGAGCTCCACCCCCACAACCCCCATAACTTAAATATACCAACTCTGAGATCACACTACAGTTCAGGAATGGAAATCTTTCCATTGCGCACTGTACAGAGATGCCGGTTCCACATAGTCAGCATTTCAAATGTCGATCATATGGTCTCAGCCATATTAAAGTCAACATTTTGAAATGCTGACCATGTGAAGGGCACCCCTTTGTATATATAACAGCAGTACAACATGTTTATGAACCCAGGCTTATATGGCCATATAATTACTATGAAGTAATATTGCTGTATGACAGATAACATTTCCTGATGCTAGGTATACACATGCATACGTGTGCTATACTGCAGCTGTCACTGTGATGGCTGAATGAGAACTGTGTAGAATGTGGATATATTCCCCTATCAGAAGACATGCCTTAGTAAGGCAACAATATTCATAGCATTATCCCATGTGCCCAGTCCTCAGAATGCATATTACTGCAGTTGTTATGGAAGAAACATTCAACCAGATGTCAGCAGTGTATATCAATGCAATAGCTCAAATCCCAGATTGGAATACACTGTTGTAAGGCTACAGAAAATCCACACTTCAACATAGCACATGTGGATGACAATGACATCATCATGTACAATGTTCATAGGGTCATGGGAGATTACTAGGCTAATGGCCAAGAACCCATACAAGCCTAGCTATTATTATGTCATTTTACCCAAACCACTATCTCTAGGTGAAGAAGATAGTATGTATATGTGCATATGTGTTTGATTTTACTACAGATTGCCTCTATATTGTATGCTGTCCATATGGGACATGGGCACCACCTCATGAGTGAATTAGCAATCACACATTCAGGGTCTCAAGATGGCTTGCAGAGGGTCATGGAGAGGATTTGATTCACAACATATGGATGCATCTTCGAGATGATGACATATTCAGTGTTCTGCAGAAAGGATGTAATGTGGACAGGGAGAAAAGAGGATGTTGTTTTCAAGAGGGCTTTGAAAAAGGTTCTCCTGAGTAGGAGTCAAATGATAACAGATTCAAAATATCATGCAATGACCATAATATACCAACAAGCATGCACACACAAAAGTTGACTGAGGTCAGATTTGAACACTGTACTTGTTTAGCTATACAAACTGCACTCCATACAATGTAAGAATAGAGCCACCATAGAAGACTGCCTTGCACTCTCTCAGAGTTCAATCTATAGAGGAGGACATCAGTGCATACTGAGAAGAAGATGTTGCATGGAATGTCTGACATATCTGTGGACTCACATCCCAGTCTAAAAATGTTTCCAGCCTGATAGTTGAAGGAAGACAGCAGTAGGTAAGTTTATGCTGATATGGGTCTGCACACACACACACACACACACACACACACACACACACACACACACACACACACACACACACACACACGCACACACATGCGCACACACATACACACACACACACACACACACACACACACACACACACACACACACACACACACACACACACACACACACACACACGTTAACTGCTATGAAATTAGAAGTGCTGCCTATCCAGTTACATGGAGTAGAAAAAAATGTACTTAATGCTAGTACCACTGCAGAAGTCTGACTTAAGCTCTTTCAGAGATCACTTTATAGAGGATGACATAGGTTCATAGGTTCATACTAGGCTATCTGCCCTGAGGCAATTATAAGCCTAGCCTGATTCTGTATGGCTTACGCCACCCCTTGATTTGAGTATACTGTGCCCTTTAAGGTTTAGTTTACTGTGCCTCTGTCTAATAGTGACATGGGAGTAATCCCTGGGACAAACCTACGATCCCCCAGCCACCTATTGAGATTCTTCTTGAAGAGATTCAGTGAGGTGCTCTGCCTCACATGAACTGGAATTCTATTCCAGAGCGAAGGGAGCCTCTGGGTTATGAACCTGTCCCTCCAGCAAGTTCTATTTATTTCTGTGCTGAGGTTCAAGTCCCTCGAGCGCGTGGCTCTAAGGGATTTAGATTTACTGAGGTGGAGCATGTCCATAAATTCTGGATTTGACATAGCTTTGTATGTCAGGCATAGTTCGCCTCGAAGTAGGCGGTATGCAACTGAGTAGAGCTGGAGTTTTTTTAACTGAGCAGCATATGGCATCTGTTTGAGACCCTTGATCCTCTTGCTGAGATACTTCTGGGGTCTTTCTAATTGCTGCAGGTGTCGGGTAAGGTACATCCCAAAAGGGGCATTGTATTCTATGATGGGCCTGATGAGGGATGAATAAAGGGGCACGATTACCTCTCTTGATCTAGATGTGAAACCCTTCGTGATGAGGTGGGCTATGTAGAAGGTCTTTCTAACCACTTTGGCAATGTGGTTTTCAAAGGAGAGATTGCTATCAACTTGGGTCCCCAGGTCCCTAATAACTTTCTCTGTACTTAATGGGTTTCCGCCTATGTGGTAATTTGTGGGCACATTGTTTTTGCCAAAGGGTATGACTATACATTTTTTGGCATTTAGCTTTAGACCATGGTGCTGGCACCAGTTATCTGTCTCTGTGAGACCTTTTTGAAGGATGTTTGTGTCAGCTGGAGAGTTGATTATGGCGCCCAGTCTGCAGTTTCCTGCGAACTTTGTGAGCCATAGTCCTCCCACGTTTGCCTGTACCTCATAAAAGTATATACTGAACAAGAGTGGTCCCAGGACAGAACCCTGTGGGACGCCACTTGTGACTGGTTTAGAGTCTGACATGGCTCCAACAACTCTCACTCTGTGGGTTCTGTCTTTGAGCCAGTTTGTGACCCATCTTGTGACATAGGGGTTTATATTTAAGCTGGGTAGCTTATCTATGATGCCCGAGTGGGGTGTTGTGTCAAATGCCTTTGCAAGGTCCAGATAGGCTGTGTGGACTACCTTCCCTTCATCTATGGCTTTGATGACTGTTTTGAAGAAGTCAACCAGGTTCAAAAGGCAGGATCTGCCATTGACAAAGCCGAACTGGGTAGGATCTAGTGTCTGTAGGTCCCCAATGTCTTTGTTTATGAGCTCCATGATGATCCTCTCCATAGCCTTGCAGACTAAGCTAGTCAGGCTTATGGGGCGATAGTTTCCAGGGTCCGTAGAGGCTCCACCTTTGTGGAATGGGACCACTGTTGCTGTACGCCATTCTGTGGGCACATATCCTGTAGTGAGGCTGAGACTGTATAGCTGTTTTATTTGAGGGATTAGTTCCTCTTGGAGTTCATGTAGGACACAAGCTGGGATGCCATCTGGTCCCTTGGAAACAGTGTTTTTTGCTTTGGAGAGGGCAGCCTTCACCTGAGCCTCAGAGATGTTTGGGAGGCAGCCCACTGCTGGGATAGATACTTGCTCTTTTGGGGGGTAGGGGGTGGAGAAGTTTGCACTGAACCTGTCTGCCAGGATATTGGCAGTGTCTGTGGGTTCAGTGTATTTTTTGTCATTTAGAATCAACTCAGAACAAGTCTGGGAGTTGCGTCCCAGGTTTCTAACATAACTGAAAAAAGCCTTATGATTGTCTTTGGTGTCATGTGCAATTTTTCTCTCGAAGCTGGCCTTGGAGGATTTTATGAGGGATCGTAATTTTTTGCTAGTACTGATTAGAGATGCCTTCCCTATTACGGATTTTGCTCTATCATGTAGTAGCTTCCTCCTTCTGTTGTACAGTTTATTTATGGCAGGGGTCCACCAGATTGGATGCCTGCCTTTGGATGATTGGGTCTTGGTTTTGTTTGGGATAGCATGATCCATGCATTCCTAGAGATGTCCGTAGAATGTGTTTATATATGATTCTGCAGTTTGGGCCGTGGTTTCCACTGGCCCTGGGGCCTTGAAGGATTCCACTTCAGTTTTGAGAAGTGAGACGTTCGCTTTTGAGAAGTTTTTCACTGCGGTTTTCTGGGCTGGGGGTGGGGTCGGGATGTGGACATCCAGCGAGATTAATTTATGGTCTGATCTTACCAATGAGGGATATACTTCTGGTGTGGAGGATAGAGTCCCCATGTTGGTAATGATCAGGTCTAGTATGTTGTCCCCTCTTGTGGGAGTGGTGACTAGTTGTTCCATAGCATTTGAGTTTATAATTTCCAGGAACTTTTGGGCTAAGGTGCTGGGGCTTGAGTAGTGCTCCCAGTCAATGTTTGGGTAGTTGAAGTCACCCAATATAATGGTGTTCGGAGAGATCTTCATGTTCTCCAATGTTTTCAGGAAAGCCGAGTGGGATTCCTGACTTTGAGAGGGTGGTCTGTAGGATGCTATAAACTGAAAAGCAGTCTTGCCCACTGTTAGTTGCACATGGATGGTCTCCAATACTTCTTGCAATGCCACTAACCTGGAGGTGTAGATATCCTTGATAAATATGGAAACTCCCCCTCCTTTTGTGGTTCGGTCCGGGTTTTGGGGCCGAAAAGCATGATATGAGGTATAGCCTGGTAGTGCTGGGGTGCTCTCTGGAGCTTTGAACCAGGTTTCTGTCACTTCACAGATATCGATGTTCTCCATACTGAGGAGAGCTTCGAGTGCATGCATCTTGAGGTTAAGACTTCTGGCGTCTAGCAGCATTACCCTTAGTTTCTTGTTCCTTGTGCTGTCTATGGGGGTGGGTTTGACTTTTGAGCCTTGCCTAAAAAAGGCACTATGGGGTTGGCAAGAGCCTTTGCCAATATCCAAAAGCCCAGTGGTGACAGGTGCAATCCATCCCTAGCGAAGCAATGTGGCTTGTCGAGCATGTCATCCTAGGCTGACAGACACTGGATCCCCTTTGAATGACACCAACATTTTAGCCAATTGTTAAAATCGATCGTTTTGTCTTTGTACTGTGGCATCATTCTAGGTGAGGGTAAGATGCTGCTCAAGGTCAGGGTCATACCAGCCTGGGTTACATGATCAGAGAGCTCCTCTATGTCTCTTTTCATGTAGTCCAGGGAGGTACTTCTCAGGTCATTCACACCAGCATGTACAATGACCGAGTCATATTTGTATTTGCTTTGGAGTGACCTGAGTGCTTGCGTTATGTGGTGGATCCTAGCACCCGACAGGCAACTCACCGTGACCTTCTCTTTATTCAGCCTGGTGAGTAGGACATCAGTGTGTCTGACAATAGAGTCACCTATAACAAGTGTATCAGGTGTGTTATTCAGCCTTAAGGGCTGTGGCTGCTTGGCGCACTGACTTTGTGGGCTATGTATTGTGCGTGTTTTGTTTTGAGGTAGCGTTTGCTTGGATGTCTGCTTTGGAGGTCTCTGTTGCTTAGATAGATTTTTAGTTAGAGCCTCCGAGTATGTTTTTGTGTATTTATGTGTTTGGTTCGCTGATGTGGTGGGACTATGTGATACTGGAATTGTGTTGTGTGAGGTTACCTTCTCCTCCTGACTGGTTACACCAGTTTTGAGATGAGAGAGCTCAGCCTCCAGTTTGGTTAAATAGTTGCATCTCTCACATATATTTGAACCTGTTTGGAGGAGGAGAGGGTTGTCCGTGTACATGAGACAGTTGTAACATTGCCTCAAAATTCCCAGATTCACCAGCTGGACTGGAGAGGAAACCATTGACTGACCTTTGGACATGCTAGAGTAATATAGGTAAACTGAATTTAAGACGGACCAATAGGGGACAGGGTAATCGTAGAGAGTATAAGAGTAAGTAGTGCTTATGGTTTAATAGTGTTAATTTGTAGTATTACTTAATTGGACCAGTGAAGGACCTTAGAATGAGAATATGGTGTTTAAATTGAGAGATAGAGCAGTTCTAAGGGAAAAAGTGAAGAGCAGACTTTGTGGAGCCAGGAATAGTTTAAACCCAATTAGGTGGTGCTGCCCGCTGTTGGGCTATGCACAAAAATGTGCAAAACCACGCAAAAGAGGGGTTTAAGAGAGGAAGATGAAGGAGTTTTGGAATTTACCCAAAATGGCCAATAAAACTACAGTTTCAAGTCAGTAACCACTCCCACAGTGGCAGGCAGGCTGCTCAATGTTTTTCACTGCCACTGATCAACAGAGAGACTTCCCTTTAGCCCAAGCAAAAAATAGCCTCACAGAAACTTACAAACAGTTCAAGAACAGAAAGCCTGTAACTGAACTTTTTTAAATCTCAGAAAAGTGGGAAGAAAGAAAGATTTTTTTTTTGTTTTTTTGTATTTTTCAGAGATAGCAGAGGTTCACAAGTATTAACAAGTTATAACAGTGCAGTAAATGACCCCACACAAGAGTGCTAGGCCAAAGACAGATAAAATGCAAGTTTTGAGAAAAAAACGATTTTAAAAATAAGTGCAAACAGGAAATTCAGTAAACAGTTTTAGGTTGTGCTCTAAATACAGTTACTAATGCAGAAATCAAGTTTAACAAGTGTATGCTGAGAAGAGGATGTTGGGAGGGCTGTTTGAAACTGCTGTGGATTCATGTAGCATTATAACTAGAAACTCCTGAATGAGGGCAGCCAGACATGAACTTGTGATCATTTGCGTAGTTGATTGCTGTGAGATTAGAACTCCTACCTATCAGGTTACAGAAGCTAGAGAACACATTACTTAATGCTAGTGCTACTACAGAAGTCTAACTTTAGTTCTGTTAGAGTGCACTTTATAGAGGGTGACATCCTTATAGTATTGCAAGTAACGGTGCAATGGTGCAGCAGTAACGAGAGCAAGAGGTTCTCTGGTTCGATTCTTGGCTGGGGTGCCTTCTGTGTGGAGTCTGCATGTCCCCCTGCATTTGTGTGGGTTTCCTCTGGGTGCTCCAGTTTCCTACCACATTACAAAGACATGTGTCAGGACCATTTATCCCCTGGCCGCCGCTGAAAATTGTCTTTGTTCCAAGTTGGACTTTCCCAGTTAACAAATGTTAAATAAATAAAATAAAATAAATATATTGTTATGAGGCTTGGTTGCAAAGCCAGGATTTGTGATATGATTATGCCAGTACAATTTGCAGAAGTGCTTATAGATACATTCTGGCAACCTAGGACAAATAAGCTGTCCTGAATGCATGTTGCAAAAGTGAGACAGATGTGTACATGTTTTTCAGTATGTTGTGTAGATGAGACACACACACACGCAAACATGCACGCACACACACACACACACACATACAAACATACACACAGCTGAGAAATGCCAGCAGTGCAATGATGGAGTTATGTGTCTTCATATTCGGATGAAGGTATGTCCACATTAATACAAGTTTCTGAGAATATCAATGGGATATGATCATGCATGACCATTATCCACTGTTAATATAAACCCATACCAATTTTAACAATGCAGTTAGACAATGTATCCATGAGTCTGTTTGACAATGGCCCGAGTACTATATCACTTGTTAGTGCATTGCTGCAGGGCACACATGAATACCAGAAAGTATGTGCTCAGTCAAGCACATGTCACTGTCCTTCTTTGTGTTTATGAATGCATTTCCAAGTATTGGAGGATTACAGTCCAGTAACAACAGTTAGACATGTTATACACCTCTTAACAAAGTGCATCACTGAGAATATGATTTGTGCAGATGAGCGCAAAGTATTAGCACGAGTGATTAAAATGTCAGGAATTCAGTTTGAACATGTGAAGTACCAATGCCCACTGGTGCTCACTGACAAACTGTGCAGAAATAGGGACATACAGTTACTGGCCAGACTGGGGTTAACTGCATACAAATCTGTTTGTTATTAATGTTTCATGTGTCAGGCTTGCAAGATATATTATGGGAGAAATTGCTGGCAGCTAGTATGATGTGCATGCTGTAGTCGATCTTTGAAATGTTGGGGCCAATGTTTTATTACATAAATAACTGTTGGCCTTGCCTACCCTGTTTGCATAATATTACACACTGAGCAAACATGTATCTGTGCTTATGGAATACAGTGAAAAATGTTATGTAATATATATTCCTTTGTGTAAACAGGCTTGGTGGCAATGCAAAGGCCATCAGTACTGACAGTACTGAATGTGGAAAATACACCTGCTGTCTCGCTTTCTTTCTGGCACAGTATATAAACACAGTGAGTTCCTGCTCAGAGTACATTTGAGCTGTGGTTCAAATCCAGATAATTTTCTTTTATTAACAGATGGAGTCAGGATGTCATTAGCTAAAGTAAATGAGATCAGGGCTGCAAATGTGACTACCAATGATTACACTAAAGTATGCGTCTTCCCCAAATTGTACTAGTAATGCCTTTCTCCATACACTTCTACAACTAGTACCTGTTTTACAAGCCTCACTGAAAATCAGAAGTCAGTTGTTTGTGCAGCTTGCTACAAATGACAAGAGTGGTCCATCTTTTGAAATGAGTAGTGTGACTCAGCAGATATGCTATTTGTCTAGGGCCAGATATCTTGAAATGTGTTTTCAGTATGCTACTTCACAGTAAGGACAATTTCCACATCATATTAGATGAACATTTCATCCATCATCCTAATAAAGATGCTACAGTATATTCTGATGAGACAGATGAAGGTGATGACAGACACAGGGCTGTAAAGGATGTATGAGGTACTGTCCTGGCACATTCATGAACATCCTAATGGGGTGTTGGTATGACATGCCTTCTGGATTAGAATATGTCCTGCTCTGTAGCATGAGTTGCATGAGATAAGGATAGAGGAGAAATAGAGTGACAATAATTAATGCATCCATATACATCTGTTTGAAGATGATGCGGGACATCTGAAATATAATGGTGCCATGGTGGAATTGATTTTTGAAAGTTATATCAGTTGCGGCCCAACTTACATTTCATTTCATAAACAAGTAGACATATCATACATATGTAGCAGAAGGGGTAGACAGAAAGACACCTGTGAGAAAAGTCCTAAAGAAAGTCCCCTAATTCTGGGTTATCCGCCTTGACAAGATCCAAGCATATGTTTATACATCAGACCACCATCTGAATATGACACAAAGGAAATCCTACAGTTGAGTTTGAAACCTTGTCTACTACAGCAGCATGGATAACCTTTTGAATAAAAGTACTGTGTTGGTTTTATCCATAAGCAAGGTCAGGATAGTATGCAGAAACCATAAGATGACTTTTACATCCATCAGCCTAATATAGACACACACACATAAAGAGGGGTGGGAGTGAAGGGGTGCATACAAGGAGAGATGGACATGCACATAGCAATGATTGGTGTAATGTACCATTCATGGACATGTTTTTGGTCTGTTCTCGTTACTAAGCTGCCATGCTCTGCACCAAGAAGTGACTGACCACCGGGGTAAATAAGAGTTAGGAGAAGAACAACAGGCTTTTCACAAGCAAAACAAGATTGGATAAATATCTCATAGCTGTGGGGATGTTTGTCATTTCAAATACTCATTTTTGGCTACTATTCAATATATCTCAACAAGAACTCATAGTTGTGGCAAATGTTAAGATGTGGGTGATTAAACATATCAGAGACGTATAACATCACACTAAGAAATTATGCGAGATGCATATGGAATAAAACCATTGATGCTATGGACAAAAACAATCCCTACTCAAGTAATTTATGTCAACACTCCACACAGGAAGTTGCACTTTCTTATCTCCATCAGTCTAAGAACTGTCAGAGTACCTGTCTCAAAGTAATGTCTGTACTCTGTTTTAACTCTATCTTCCTCTAGTGCAGTGAGTTTAAGCAGTATTGCATGGAGATAATTGGATTAGTGTGGCTGATGGCAAACCTCACCAGGTTTTGTCATAGGGCACAAACAGCCATTCACCATCCATTTGCACTGGTGTGCGATGCCAAACTCTGCCCAAATGCAGAGGACAAAAGTAAAGTTTTTTTATGGGCCATTTTTGGCCATGGGTGTTGTGTGTGATTCCATTTTTTTTATCAGATTAAACATGCGAAAATGGGGTTGATATAAAAATTATGAAATGAGGATGCAAACAGAGGCAGAGGGAAGAACAAAGGGGAACAAATACAGGTATTTGCAGGAGGGGGTTGGAAGAGAACCATAGATATCCACTTCTTCACCACAGTAATGTACACAGAAAGACAAAATTTGATGAGTTTGGACTGTCACCACAATATGGATGGACAACAATGCAATGGTGTTGTATACCCAATTTGGCCTGATCAAGTGTGTCGAGAAGACACATATGTGAAGTGGAGAACTATGGAGGAGACACTGAGACATTTTTTGGTGAGACAGGTGCCCATCTTTTTTTGTTTCAAAAAAATAAGAATGCTGGGGAAGGGACCTGGGAATGTCAGGGTCAGGTAGGTAGGTTAGGTGAGGAAGCAGATGCAGAAAAAAGCAGGACTTCCATACAGATACAGTGATGGTGATGAACACAAAAAGGTTGGGGAACATTATGATTGGGATAGATAGGGGACATCAGAAATACATGCCTCTCAGTTATGGGAACAGTGAGAATATACTCCTCAACTTCAAAAATATCATCACTGCCCCCTTCCTCAGTTGCTTGTAAGACTGCTTGATGTTGGAGCCTTTTTTTGATTTTTATTAGTGCCTTCTCCAGATGGCTGATGCAGGGACCAAGGCCAGTCTTTATCAGATCTTGCACCTTCCCTGACAGTTCCTGATGGGTGAAATAATCACAGACTCCACCAGTACTCCCAAAGAGTACCACTGCATCACCAACCAGGGCACTGCTACATGATGAGGATAGACCATGTAGGGCAGGAAATGTGGGGGCAATACTGTCAGATAGCATCCCAAAGGTGCTGGGTGTTGGTGTGGCAGGCAGTGGAGGGTTCACTCATCTACCTGTGCTGAAATGTATTTGTTTTGCTGGCAGAAAGGTATGACATCAGAATGGTGTGATTTCAGGTAACCCCCCCCAAAAAAAAAACAAAACAAAACAAAAACAAAGAGGGAGAGAGAGAGAGGAAAAGGGTGGGTTGATTCAGAAAGAAAACTGATGATTAGAACAATGATATGTCACATTCATTAAATAGCCTTTTATTAGTATTGTAGCTGTAGAGTCTTTATACCTCCAAGCTGATGGTGAATTGTTACAAGTAATCCTTAGAATGTGCACATATCCCATAGATGCTTTCAAAGATACTATAGAGTAAGTTAACAACATGGCATTTAAGCTGACTTTAAACTGGACGGCACAGTGGTGCAGTGGTAGTGTTGTCACCTCACAGCAAGAGGTTCTCCAGTTTGATTCTCAGCTGAGGTGCCTTCTGTGTGGAGTCTGCATGTCCTCCCTGTGTTCATGTGGGTTTCCTCTGGGTGCTCCAGTTTCCTCCCACATTACAAAGACATGTGCTTGGACCATTTCTCCCTGAGCCTCTGCTGAAAATTGGCTTTGTTGCAAGTCAGACTTTTCCCCCACATAGTCTGAATACACTACTACACTTGCCTGGTACAATCAGCAGCAACTACAGGAGAAAACATCCATGCTTGCTGTTACAGTTAAGGTATCCATGCTGAAGTTGCCACTGATACAAGCAGGGTCATCTGTGCTGCAGACATACCCCTTGCCTCTCTGAATTGATCAGTCTCTCTGCATGAGCCTCCCTGTTCACAGAGATTTCCTCTGCAGCTGTCAAATACAGAATGAGAGAAGAAGAGACATGAAAGAATTATTCATACAACTCTTGGCTAGCTTTACCATTCCATATCATTTCCAGTAGCTTGATCTGTATAGTTACACAACTGGGGGTGTCTAGTTGTGGCTGCTTGCACCTCTTAATATCACCATAGTGGTGCATACCATAAATTGCTGCCCAGTGCGTGGAATGCCAGTCATACTAGAGACAGCCTTGGCAAGGCTGTTTCAAGCATCAGTCTTGTACTGAGACCCAGTATAGTCCTCCTGCAGCAGGCTTCAGCTGTAGCACTTGTCAAGGAGTACAACAAAAATTTTGGGCTCCTCCATACCCTGCCTCTGTGCTCTGAATTTGGCACCATCATCCCCATCATCTGCCATATCTGTAGAGGTCCTCCAACAACAGTAGCAATGGTTTGGCACTTAATTGTGATCTCGTGTTTTAAGACTAGTGTACAACCATGCACAACCATGCCAATCACATTTGAACCATGGTAAGTAAAAAGAGACATTGCCAAACAAAGAGGAAGGGAGTTTATGAAACAGCAATGATAATGTGAAACTTGGCAGTGATCTTTGGCATGTGTGATGTTATAGCTATTCACACTTTGTCCAATGGTCAACACTAAAATGCTCAATGGACTGGCTTTTAAGGCTTGACTTTGGATGGATCAGTAGAATGAGTTGGCACTTATTGTGCTGGAGTTTTCACATTGGTAAAAGTAACTTGTACAAGGTAGGATTCAAACCTATGTAAAAGGTAATGCATACATTTTTACACAGGTGATTATTTCTCATTGCCACAGAAGTGTTTATCGACCATTGTCATTATAGATATATAACCTAAAGATTTACTGGTACTATACTTCAATTAGGCCTGCATGTGTGTCGCATTAAACGGTCCTTGCTCATGTATTCTCAGCTGTGATGCAGGGCTAATGTGTGACAGTATATTGGAAATGGATGGACTTGCATGACATTAGTACTAGAGTTTGGCATTATAATACATATGTCATAATAAATGTTTTACAATTATACTTGGGTTATGGGAGAGGTATAGATGATTGTCAGTAAACTATTGTAACTATCAGAGATATAGAATGTCATAATTATCATTATAATGCTAAATCAGCTACACACATAATCAACTGTGGTTTATATGTCAGTCAATAATGAGCTAGGATACCTACAAATGTATGTGTATGCAAGCAGTATTGATGCTTTTCTGTCAATAAACCTCTTACTATGCATAACTATTGGTATGTAGTTTTACCTTTATAATTAATGTTTTGGGAGTAATGACAGTGTGACAACCTTACTCAAACGTAACATCTACTTGATTTGAATCCTGGTTCACCTGGGTTCTGACCATAAACTCACTGCATTTACACTGGTGCCACAGAGAAAGCTAGGCAATAGATCTATTTTCTCCATTCAGTGCTGTCCAGAGTGCTGAAGGCTGCGCATCACTGTTGAACTTATTTGTGCAGAGCAAAGTATACCAAATTAAATTTTTCACTTTTTCCCTAAGCTGTGAGATAATGCACAAAAAGAAAAGGCAATAATGAACACATATTGCTTGTGAAAGCATTCATTATGACCCGCCTCACTAAAAACACCTACTGTGGGACTAACCCTGCTTTGCCAATGTTTTATCTTCTTTATGTTTACAGCATTTAGACATTGTGCCATAGAGACAGTCAGCTAACAGGTGCAATTTCTGCAGTCATTAACATCCATGGTGCTGACTGCTGTGCAATGCTGCTAAGTGTGCTTACACTCTATAAAGTGATTAAAATTACATTTTTCACTTTTTCCTTTAGCAGTAAACTGTGTTTTGTTTGTGCTGTGCTATGTGGCGTGCACATAGCAAATGCAAAAAAAAAAAAATAAAGAAAAACAATAAAAGAAAAACATTTAAAAAAAGAAACAATGTTTAAAAAATTAGGTAGCTCTGCATTTGAACTATCAAACTATTGTACTTACACGACATGGTTGTAGTAGGTTATCTCTCTTTGTTACAGGCACAGCTTTGCAACAGCCATGAAATCATGAGCATATAAGCAATTCACACTTCATATTCATTATTAAACAGTTCATATAGTTGGACATTCTCAGCTGATTGTACATATGTAGATATATTTAGTGGAAGGAGTGATCACACAATATGAATATGTTTCCAAAACTTTAGCTCTGCCTTCTCTTTGCTTTCTGTGAATTCTTCCATTATCTATCCTTTAAAATTAGACATACAATCTCTAGTACATATCCTCTCATTTTTTTTTCATTGTGTGATACAAATACATGACAGTGAACAATTTTCAACAAAAGCAGGAAATTGTGCTATTATGCCAGAAAAAAATATACATCTGGGATGTTTTAGTTTGTTTAAAAGCTCACTGCAGTTAGTTCCACACTTTGTAAGTGTATCCTCACTGACACACCACTTCTGGAAAGGGTGTCTGTAAATTACTGTATTTTGTTTCAGTCAGACTAATCATTCACACTTGTAAGACATTAGCTCCTAACAATGGTACAGAGGCTATACTACGCATCTGCTACAAAAAGTCAGACGTTTGGTATTAAACAATTCTAATGAGTTCACACCTCATTTGAATCTTCACATTGCTCAGAGGGCTGAGTCTACACTATAAAAAGAGGTAACCAAGTAGCTAGCAAACTTGAAGGTGAGGAGACTGTTTTGAGACAGACAAGATTATGACTGCTATTTCTTTGAAGGATATTTTTTTCTGCAAAGATGCACATATTTTGCTGAAGCATGTTTTTCTTATTCAAGTATATTTGCATTCTAACATTAGGAATGTATTTATATATGCAGTAGAAAAATAAAGGTGTTGATCTGTATGAAATTCTTGTACTTCAGTGTTGGCATAGGTAGTTCTTGCAGTGCTTTGCATTTTTAAGATGAGAAACTTGTGCTTATAGCACAGTATGTTGTTACCATTTGCTTTTTAAATTTCAGAACTGTAATCCAAGCCAGATGGCTAAAAAGAAGAAACCAGCAGAACGTTTAAAGATTTATTTCATCAATTAAATATATCTTTAAAGGTTCTGCTGGTTTCTTTTTTAGCCATATGGCTTGGATTACAGTTCTGCAGTTTGTTGTGCTTTGCTTCTTGTTTTTTTCTTTTTAAATTTCAATTTTCATTACCCCCTGGCCAGGGAGCGGGCATATTGCACATGCCTACATCTACTTACACCCACAACAACTAGGGGTTCACCCTCTGACTTCTCACCTGCATGTAGAAGTGGTGACCCTGCCAGTAGTGGTAGAATGTGTGCTCCTATCCCTTGATGTTCCTGCTGCAGCTGTTTTTTGCAGGATGATATTGCATAGGATAACACAGACTAATAATTTTGGCACAAGTACTGGGATCATACTGCAAACCATCACCCAATGTAGCTATTCACAAAAACTATGTTTCTTGTTTCAGCATGTCCCTCATTATAGCATTCCTTGGGTGTGTGTGCATTTCTAATAGTCATCATCAGCCATAGTTGCAATTCACCCCCTGCATCCCTCAGTAAATGGCCTTGTGGGGACATCATCCCTTGAAAACCTCTGCTAGAGCTGTGAGGTATGCCAAATATGGGAGTTGAAATAACTACCGGGCTTGCCAGCATGCACATTTAGGATGACTCCCCTGTCATTTCACACTACCTGTCAGTAAATGGAATGAAACTATTTCTATTGATGTAGACCCTTTCCTGTTCCCTGAGTGGTAATTTGATTTCAATGTAGGTGCAGTCTATCCCACCAAAGATTTTTTGGAAGTGTGCTAGAGGGTAGAACTCCTACATAGTTTTGTCTCTGTCCTTGGGGTATATAGGATCATAGGATCACAGGGGATTACTAGGCTATCAACCTGGAGGTCATTTTAAGCATAGCCATTTCATCCCAATGTAATACCATACTAATGCTAGTCAATACCCAAGATTGTATTTAGTGATGACTGCCCATGTCCAGAATGTTTGTGGGCACTATCATCTGGTAAGAACTTATGGTATCCCATCCATTCATCTAGATTCCTCTTGAACAGTGTCATAGATGTGCTCTGTTTCACATGAATTGGTAGCCTGTTCCAAAGATGCAGCAGTCACTGGGAGAGACATCTGTCCTCCAGCATGTCCTATTCAAGTCACAGGCCATATTTAGGTTCCTAGAATGGGTAGCACTAGACTCATTTGATTTATGGATATGCAGCAAGTTCATTAGGTTTGGATCCTGGATTGCTCTGTAGACCAGGCATAAGTCTCCCCTAAGAAGTCTATACAATATGGTTATAGTGACAAGGACTTTAATCAGTGTGTGTAAGGCACATGCTGAAGCCCTTTAATCTTGTTTGTTAGAAACCTCTGAGGTCTCTCTAATTGCTACAGGTGCTTAGTATGGTACATGCAGAATGGGGCATTATACTCAATTATTGGGCAGAAAAGTGCCGAGTATAGGGGGGTTATACCTTCTTTTTCTCTGGAGGTGATGCCTTTACTAATCAAGTGTGCTGTTTAGAAAACTTTTCTTACTATAGTAGACACATGATGGTCGAAATTAAAGATGCAGTCAACTTGTGATCATAGGTCCCTTACCACTTTATGGGTACTTAGGGTATTGTTTTTGATTTGATAGTATGAAGGGATACTGTTTGTGCCAAAGGGAATGATGATGCATTTCTCTGCATTCAGTTTGAGACCATGACTGTTACACTGGTCACTGGTCTGTGTGAGATCCTCCTGGAGTATAATGACATAATTTGGGGATTCAATGACTGCACCCAGTTTGCAGTCATCTGCAAACTTTGTCAGCCACAACCCCTTAGTTTTGACCTGAACTTCTGAGAACTGTATACCAAACAGCAGGGAGTCCAGCACTGACCCTTGTAACACACCACTTTTAACAGGTCTACTGGCTGATGTGGAGTCATTCACTTTGATAGTGTTTGCCTGGTTTGTGAGCCAGTTGGCAAACTATCTTACTATGAAGGGATTTACATTCAGTTTGCTAAGTTTATCTAGAATGCCTTAATGTAGGATTATTTTGAGAGTGTTTACCAAGTTGAGGTATGCTGTGCGCACAGATTTGCCCTCATCAATGGTCTTGGTCACATTTTCAATGAAATCTGTCAGATTTAAAAAGCAGTATCTGCCCTTCACAAAGACAAATTGGGTAGTATCCAGGGTTTGGAGGCCACTGTGTCTTTATTTATGAGGTCCATAATGATATGTTCCATGGCCTTACAGATGAGGCTGGTCAAGCCTATGGGTCTGTAATTCCATGGGTCTGTTGCTAGGCCACCTTTGTGGAGGAGAATAACTATTGCTGTTCTCCATTCAACATGAACAAAGTCAGTGGCTAGGCTATGATTGAAAAGGGTACTTAGTGGTGATGCTAGCTCATGTTTTAGCGTGTTTAGAAGACAGCCTGGGATGTCATCTAGTCCCATAGAGGCTGTGTTTTTTGCCTTGGACAAGGCTTTGATGACCTGCTTTTCAGATATGTAGGGTGGGAGGGAAGTCTGGCTGAAGGTTTGTTGTAAGTTAGAAGGGGATAAGAGAGTGAAACTTTCACCAAACCTCTCTGCTAGCAGGTTTGCTATCTCTGTTGGTTCAGTGTGTGTGATACCATTGGACACTACTTCTGAACATGTTTGAGTCTTACCCTTTAGGTTACGTACTTAGCTGTAAAAGGCTTTATGGTTATTCTTGGCTGTACATGCTAAGTTTCTCTCAAAGGATCCCTTGGAGGATTTGACAAGTTGCCCTATTTACCTGTTGAGACTGAGGAGGGTGCTCTTCCATAATTGGGGCCTTGCCTTTGTTTCTTGGACAGCAACCTTTTCTGTTTATTGTAAAGTTTGTTGATGCTGGATGCCCACCATGACAGCTTATTTTTACTTGGGGCTCTGGCTTTGATTCTTTCTGGTGCAGCCGACTTTATACACTTATGCAAGTGGTTGTACTGGGCTTTAGTGTAAGAGTCAGCATAGTTATCACTTCCAGCTTGGGGTGGGGCTTGGAATGCATTAAGACCTTCACCTAGGAGGGTTTAGATTGCCATGGTGAAGGTTTTTTAGTCTGATTTCACCCTTTGTGAGTTCTGGCGTTAGTGCTAGCTTGGAGGTGACTGATTTATGGTCAGTTTTAACTAATGAGGGTCAAACAGTTGTGGCAGTGCATCTGTTTGACATGCTGGTGAGGACCAGATCTAGAATGTTTGTTTTTCTTTTCAGGGTATGGACAATATGTTTCATGGCATTTGAATTTACAAAGTCAAGGAACATTTGCACTAGTGATTTAGGGCTAGTGTAGATTTTCCAGTTGATGGTTTGATAATTGAAATCCCCCATAACCAGTGTATTTGGTAGAATTTAGATTGTCTCCAGTTTGGTCAGGTAGGCTTCATGGGCATTGTGACTCACGGAAGGGGATCTATAACTGGCTATGAATTGAATGCGGGTTTTACCCAGCATAACCTGGACTTGGTGTAACTCCATGGAGTTGTCCAGTCTAACTAGACTGGAGGTGAATTTATCTCTATTATAGATTGAAACACCACCTCCTTTGGTTTTCACACATTCATTTTGAGGTCTAAAGGTGTGAAAGGCATTGCAGAATTGCAAGGCTGGGGTACTCTCTGAGATCTTGAACCAGGTTTCTGTGACTGCAAAGACATCTATATATTCTAGTGAGAAAAGTGCTTCCAGGTAGCCAAAAGCCTAGTGGAGCCAGGTGTAAACCATCTCTAGCAAAGCAGTGAGGTTTTTCGACCATGGCTTCCCAGGCTGACAGGAACTGGATCCCCTTTGAATGACATCAAAAACTGAGCCACCTGTTAAACTCCATCATTTTTTGTTTATACTGTGGCATCATTCTAGGTGAGGGTAGTATGCCTACTCAAGGCAGCATACTACTCTCCCCTATGTAATAGTCACCTATATAATAGTCACTGGTATGCTATAGCATAGCATTCAGGAATTAGTGTGGAATCCTGGATGCTGATGCCTGTAACACCCAAAGAATGTCTCCTGTGGGTCTTTGAAAGATTCATATAGCTAAAATTCAAAGTGTTACACATACCTTGGTCTCCAATGTTATTGGATCCCCTTGGTTTTCCCTTGGTCTCAGTTGAGGATGACAGAGGTTTCAGAATTCCTGGAGTGTGTCTCTCTTCACCCTTTAGCACGCTACTATTTTCACTTCATGCAGACCATGAAAAGTTAAATGGGGTATAAAAACCATTCTCTTCCTTGGCTGAGGTCTATCAGCAGCAGCACAGACTTGAGCCTGTTGCACATAGACATGAACAAGAGCAGCAGCTGCATCTAACATTCTTTCTTTCCAGTGTAATTTCTCTGGCTGTATTCCAAAAGGTTTTGAACTACAAGGCAAATGGCTACACAAAGTGTACATGATTGCTTTATAGCTTGCTGAATAGCTCTGCTACCTTGGATTAGTTCATTAGGATATAATTCCCCTGATTATGCACTGATTAGCATGCCACAATGTTTACCTGTTTTGCACGGCTGTACACTTTATGTTAAGTCATCTACTGAATACAAATCAATGTGCTATTGTCCATGTTACACTACAATGCAAACACAGTTTCAGTGAGGCATGTTGGATTTATTGAATCCATCCCAAATTCTTTTTAATTAAAAGTTACTTTCTACATTATAAATTATACTCATATTTTGTCATACCACATAATGGACTATGCTGTTTTCTTCCTACTTGTTCTTTTACGGTTAGTACTTATTCATACACCTATTTCTGCTCTATTACTTACAATGAAGTTGAACAAGTGTTTACTATTCATAGACAGCAACATAAATTTTATACAGAAGTCAAAGTAAAATCATAAAACAATGACATCAGACAATAAATTATATAACCATCATCATTCACTCATTCACTCATTCACTCTACAATTCTTGCTTTCTCCTTTACTGAATTGTGTAAGTGCTACAGCCTAGTCTAGCAATCGCTGGCTATAGGTCACCTATAAGCCAAATAACTAGTCTCCCAGAAAATGGAAAAACCGCACACAAACACGTACACACACATTACACCAGTTACACTCTTTATACATACCTCCACATGCTTGGAGTACTGCTAGTTCACCTAATGGCATATTTTGGGATGTTAAAGGAAACTGGAGCACTTGGCAAAAATAAAATGTGCAAATTTCAGTCATTTATCAGATCAGAGCACCAATTACCAATTGCTACGAGGCAGCAATGCTAACCACTGCACCACTTTGAACATCATCCCAAAGAAATACTTTATAGTTGCTGTATATCTGTATTACCTAAAAATGTGTGAACAGATGAGAATCCTCAGTCCGTTAATCAGTCCATGAGGTATGTAATGACATATAGTTTGGATGCCCCAGAAATCAGCTCTATTATAAAAAGATTTTGGGCAGTCGCTATCAGTGAGTTTGACGGGCTGCAGCAATTGGGTCCCCTAGTTCAGTTTACATATAGGAAGGGCCCTGGCCTAAAAAATATTTTAGAAGGCCAGTCAGGAGGTACAAATATAAGGGCTGGTATGTGTACATGCAATTCATGTAGATATTGCAGATTTGTCAAAACGGGGCTTCAGTTTTCTATCCGGAACAACATCTATACAGTAAAAGGAAGATATAACTGTAAAAGTTCTCATGTTGTATATGTGGCAGTATGTCTTTCCTGTCCATGTTTCTATGTGGGGAAAACGGACAGGAAATTGTGCCAACGCATATATGAACATGATTATGCTATAAAAAAGAACAAGGAAGAAAATGCCCTAGCTAAACATATCCAAGAGCATCCTGAGCATGGATTTGGCTTTATGGCTATTGATCATATAAATACCAGACATGGAAAAGGGAAGGATTCATTATTATTAGAAAGGAAGGAATTGCTTTGACAATTGAGACTCAGAGCATTTGCTTCTCCAGGTCTCAATGGCATGTTGTCCATTTCATGCATTTTAAAGTTAAAGAGCCTGGAGACGTAGTTAAAATTCAACATGGGGTATTTTAATGAGTTTATATTTATGCATGTTTACATGAATAAAATTTTATATAAATTTTACATAAATGTTATATAATTTTTATAAAAATTTTTTTAGATGTTGAACCCCATCACATTTGGTTAATAGGAGAGTCACATATAGAAATGGAGCAGAGAAATTTATGCAGTTTGGGAATTTGTATTTGCTGCATCAGGTTTTTAGTTAGAATATGTACATTTATTATTATAATGTTTATATTTGACTTCATTATAATATTATTTTTATATATATATTATTTTTTATATATATATTCTTTTATCATTGTATTTTTAATTCCATTTATCTAATTTTTAAGTGGAATTATATTATTGTATGAATACTTGAGTGTGATGATCATAGTGATGGAAAGATGGTGTGCTATCCCTTTAAGTCAATTTGAGGAAGTGATGTCATTACTCAGAGTTTTTAAAGCCAAGAGTACTGTTGAAACTTGTTTTGGATACATTGTTTCTGAAGAAGTTAGTCTGTGGACTGACGAAAAGCTATATTTTTAAGGCTTAAATAAAGCAGTTTTGCCAGAGTTTTTCCAGTTTTCCAGTTTTCAGCTTTCAGTTTTCGCTTATTGGATTTATCTGCTTGTATAGCTGCTTACTTTGGGTGTACTCCAGCTGAGTTTGCTGTTGGATTTCCTTTGGGAGTTTACAGGCCATTGGTTTCCTTTGTGTGGTTCCTGAAGTTTGTTTCATGTTTTTACTTTATTCACACATATATCACTCTAATGGCATTTAGACTGACCATTGAGCAGATTAGGTAAGCATCTTCTCCTCCATACAATCCGAGCAGATTTTTTCACTTTGTGAAAGCATCTGCAATTAAGGAAACTATCATTTCAAATCATAATTACATATATTACTGACTCAGCTATTAACAAAAGTTACCAACCACCAATAAGTTGGGGTTTAATACCTAGTGGCCACTTACCCTAAATTTCTTTATCCTCAACTATTGCTGCTAATGGGGTTTGCTGCTTTATGTCATTCAGTTCAAGAGTCCCTACTTCCTTAAAGTTTCACTTCCCATAGTCTCTCCACTATTTTCGGTGTTGGTAAGTGACTGATTTCAGCTATATGTATTTTGTTTAAACCCAACCCTTTCCAAACACTAAATATCTTTCTGTTTTCATGTTTCTAAATCTTCCATTATTTGCTCTGCCATTACCACATTTATGTTTCCCCCATTAGACTGATTAGCCCAGCTAATTTGCTGTTATTTCAGTTAACATTATTTTTCTGCTTGTACATTTCACTGCCTCTATACACCTTTCCATTGATCTTGATATTTCTGCCTAGTTAATGGCATTTAAAAATTTAACTTTGACTGGTGCAACTGCAGAAATATTGGGCTGTTAATACTACTTAAAGCCTCATAAAAAGAGAGGGACAAATTCTTTATTAATTACAAACATCTCTGTACCACAGGAAGATAGGAACAACACTAGTCAACTGATCGTGGGAGACCATAGGATACCTAGTCATATACACCTTTAAATACAAACACATAATTAATAACACCCTTTTCAAGCACTTAATAATGCTTATATCTCAAAATGAGCTGGTAACCCTGGAGTAAATCCATGCCTTCCCATTCAGTCACCAAGACTAGCCTTAAGTATTACCAAAGCAGTATTTGACTTGTAGTACTAACGTATTCAATAGTATGGGAATATACTGAATTAGGAACCTATCATTCAAATGAGTCTTGTTTATATGTTGATGTGATCCACAGGACCACTTTTGGTCATGGCCATGAGTGTAAATATCTTAGAAGCTTAAAGATGTTGATGCTGTTATAATACATGAACAGTTTGTCTCACTTAACTGGTCATTTGGTTAGTGTTTGTCCCACTTAACCAAACGTTTCTTTTTTTAACCTTCCGGTTAATGTAAGGGTTGTCTCTTAGATGCATCCCATTTTAACAGTATTGGTACATAAAGTATATCACTTATTTAAAATACTGAAACAGCAAGATCTTAAAGTAGTGATTTACAAATAAAAACTAGTTTGTATGCATGAAAAACACTGCAGAAATAGTGTACCTCAAAATGATTAATAAAAGAGTTGTGTTTATTTCCATGACAAAAAAAAAAATCTATAGAAAAAGCAAGCCTCAAATAAAGAAGCTATCGGTAAGTAATTATGTAGTCTGCAGCTTGTTGAAAACAGACAGTTGTGCAGAGGTGCATGAAAGGTTAGACTGTAATATACTGCAACCAATTAAATAAAATACTGTACATATTAGTTTTTGAGTGTATAACATTATACATTAAATACATAACATTTATGACATTTATACACGATTAAATGAAAATGGTAAATTTGATTATGCATACAAACAGAATAATTAAGAATTGTTATAGATTCCTTGAACAAGAAAAATATTTTTTCACAGACAAAAACAATTTGTTTTAAGTTATGTATACATAAACAGATGCTACTTGCATATACTAGATGTGTGGTTATCTTTCATTACAGTCATGGGCATATTGCACTCACTTGTTCGCATTTATTCTAATATGGTTATGATAAAGTTGACCACTTAGTGGTCTGGACACATACCTATTCCCTATGACTACCTGACTAATGCTATAATGTTGCAACCTCCCCAAATAAACAGCTGGGTGCTCTTTTGTGTACACTTTCCTCAGTCATGCTAATATAAGCATGTTGACCCAGTTACAGTTTGTAGATGAAAACACACACTGACCTTAGAGGACTCTTTAATTTGGCTGCATTTGCTTTCTTAAAAATATCTTTTCAGCATGCATAGTGCATTTTAAAGTTAAAATTTTAGTCAAGCATACTCCTAAATACAGTGGTAATTTGTCAGAAGCTCCAGGACCTAATAAGCTGATATGAAATGAAAGTGTTTTAAATATTTGGATTGAAAGTATCCTGCTAGCTTTGATTCCTTATTTTTGTTTCCCAGAGGTTGAAGGTAGCCCAGTACTGGCTTTCCATGGCATATATTTAAAAGCTAATGTCATTTATACATCCATGGTTCTGCTGCACACATGGCAGAGCACATATTACTGAACAATACTAACATAATGGGAGAAGCAATTTCCTGCTCCATTCAGTGTCCGTTAATAAAAGGAGTGTCCAGACTCGAAAGTGATTTTCTCCCAGAAAGTACATTTTAAACATACTGAATACTCAGTCACATCATAAAGGATTGTGGAAGTAATGTACAAAAAACAATTAAATTTCAAATGATTTTTGTCATATCCTGTTTTCCATGAAAGTGTTTGTAAAGTCATGTCAGTGTCACACCTTATATTTATCTGGGCCTTGTGAAAGCAAGAATTTCCAAACTAATATACAGAAAATGGATTGAAGATAACAATGGACCTATAATATGATACAAAAATAAGCAAACAACATATTTAAATGTATTGATTATATTGTACCACATTAAGAAAGATGATCTGATCAAGTTGAACCAAATTTTATTTCCTTGATTCATAATTCTCTATCTGAAACTTACTGAAACTGAAAGGTATTATAATTAAAAATGTATACTATGTATAGTCAGGACTGCATATGTTATGAACATACAGAGCAAATTAAAATCAAATATTTAATTTATGAATGCTAGCATGACTCTCTGCACCCATCATGTGGGGATTACCTCTTTTTTAATTATCTTCCCACGGTGGTCACTCTTCCTCAAAGAATGAGTAATCGCTAGCAGCCTTTAGAAAAGTTGATAGAGTTCTGTATTCATTTATACCTTCTCTGTGAGGATATGAACTCAATCAATTCTAATACCTTGAAAAGTTACACATTATGCTCATGTAAAAAAGCATAAACATATGAGCAAGCACTCTATCAAGCAAAGAAGCCTGAGAAGCAATTACTGTCCTGCTTGCCTGGTCTTATTTAACCAGTTTTAGAAGCCAGAAAAAATATATGAACTGGTCTATATTAGAACACAGAAGTTTCAAAACTTTGAATGTTGTCATATTGAACACTATTCAATGAAAGTTGAAAACATCGAACATACAGAGCAGCATTTTTTTTCCTAGGGAAAAAAGTTGCTGTTCCAAAACACATACACACAACACACGCACACCAAACAAACAGCAATCCACACACATACACCTAAAATCTTACACCTAGCCCTACACTAAACTATACATACACCACTAACTATCCACTTACCTTAACCCAAACCCTAACCCTAAGGTCCGTCACTATCGCACACACCTCACCCGCACCCTAACCCTAACTCATCTACCCCAGCCTAACCCTCACATCCACACAATCGCACACTTACCTGACCTGCACCCTAACCCTAACTCACCTAACCCGCCCTAACCCTTACGTCCACACAATTGCACACATACCTAACCCGCGCCCTAACCCTAACTCACCTAACCTGCCCTAACCCTCACATCCACACAATCGCACACATATCTAACCCGCATCCTAACCCTAAATAACCTAACGCATGCTCAGTCGCACACTTACCTGAACCCTACCCATAACTTTCTACCACAGTGCTGAAAATACCGAAGCAACAGAAACGGACAACCAAATTCTTTCCATAGGAAAAAATTTGGTTTTCTGTAGCTTCGATATTTTCAGCTTTCACTGAATACGGGTCGATATTAGAACATTCGAAGTTTTGAAACTTCGATCTTCTAATATAGACCCATAAGAACATGGTGATTTGTTGCATGTGTTCCACGACAGTGCAAGTTGAACACTGTTGGTCCCTGTTTGTTGCAGGTGATCTCATTTATTTTCAATATACTATTACATAATAAAATAACTATGACTTAAACAATACAACTTCATACTTGGATTAGAATACTCCATGTAAGCATAACCATAAAATGAAAACCAGGAGTATGCACAGGCAGAAGAATGGAAATTGTGCTTTGAGAAATATTTGTATCCTCACCTTGGTAAAAAAGTTTTAAATTACATTTTTTCTTCCTTCTCTAGTAAACATCAGCCACGTTTGATATGTGATCATTGCCAAAGCACCTTATTTTTGTTAAAAATGTTTTATTCCCACATGTAAGGCCAGCAGTCCGAGCTGGAGCATCATGGCTGCTGAGATGAGCAACATTACTAAAAATGTAAAGGCTATCTGGATGACAGTAGAAGGACTATCATCTTCAGTGCAGACAGCTATAGATGATTTAAAATCAATAAAGGCAGCTTCAGCGAGACATGGCAGCAGTTTACAGCAGTTTCAGGAAATATTATGCAGCCTATAGCTGGAGAAAGAGGACCAGATGAGGATTACAGAAGTACATTCACCAGAGCTGTAAACATTACAGGTGCAGCCAATGAAAGCTGATGCCAAAATAGACAATATGGAGAACAGGGCAAGATGGAATGACTTACATTTTGTAGGCTTAACAAAAACAGTAGAGTGTGTAAATCCAGTTGTCTTCATTTACAGCGAATTAAAACTATTGAGAGTTAGAGAGAGCCTCCTTATAATAGAAAGAGCACAGATGATTAATAGCAGACCTAGCTCCTGTAACATTCCTTGACACTTTATCATTAAATTGATATAACAATAGAGAACTAGTGCTCAGGAAAGCTAAGGAGCTTAGCTGCAATCTCTAGGCCGCAGGCCAGCTGATGATGGTGGTACCCAGCTATAGTAACTCACTTTTTTAGTGGTATAAAGCTTTTGTCCCCCTAATCAGAAAAGCCAGGGATATAGGATTTACTGCAAAACTCAGATACCCCAGTGTGCTATACTTGTCACAAGGACAGGCATCTTATGTATTTTACACCATGGGGAGGCTGAAACCTTCTTATTGTCCAGAAGTAAGGGAGGACATCCTCCGTATGCCTCAGCATCTAGGAGCTTAGTATAGCAGCACAGAAAAAGAGATACAGGCCAGAGACCACATCCTCAGTCACATTTCTGGAGAGAAAAAAAGGAAAGGGTCAACAGGAGATCCTGAAAGGAGAGCACAAAAGACAAATAATAGTTGTCCTTCTCAGACAAGATAGACACATTCATTGGATTTGCACCTTTGTCCCAGTGTAGTGCATCAGAAAACAAGAGAGTGAAATGCACTTTACTACTCCACCAATTACTATATAGGACATTCTTAAACTTAAGAAGACTTAGGAGGAAGAGTGGGTTGCTCTTCATCATCAGGTGTATCACATAAGTTACTGCCAGCTAAATGACTGGACTTTTATTTTTTGTTTTATGTATTTCTCCTCATCAGTTAGCTTAGCAGTCACTGCACTAATGTGAGGGGCATCAGTTGCTTTTTCCATACAAGTAGTGTTATTTACATCAGTAAGACTATGCTCAATCTAGATATCGTTGTGTATATTAAACTTTTTTCGTTCTGTTTTTTTCTATCATTGAAACCATGTTACATGAGTAAGAACTGTATTTACTTGAGTGGAGGAAGAGGAATGTTTCATGTGGAGAAATGTTTATGGTCTAAGAGGTGTGCACCTCATTACAGGTAAATCAGATCTAGTGAAGGACTAACCTGTCTTATCTTTTCTCTTCTGCATCTTTGGGTAATGCAGCCCATCCTGGAGAGTTTTGTTGCATGCATCTAAACAAAGGTATATTATTCACTGAACTTGTATATCTGGATGTGAAGTAATGAAATGAATGCATAATGTTTATACCCAGATGAAGTTTTTTTTCTGCATGTTGTGCTTAACTGGATGGTATTCTGTACATTTTACAGGTCTGCTTGTAAGTGGATGGTATAGGTGTTTAAGTGAACTTGACCATGTATGAATTGATTCCAAAATGTGTTGTGATTATAGAGGAACAGGCAGAAGAAAGATAATTGTTATCACTGAAGGCAGGCAGGAAATGTACTGTCTTCTTTTTATTTTATTTAATTTTTTTTTCTGACAGGGGGCAGGGGGTTAATAAAAGCACCTAGTGAACTCAGGGCTGTTTTCCTTTCCCCTGCCCCAGCTCATCATTTGATGGTGTAGTAGAATTATTAATCATTTGAAACAGTGGAAGCAAAGTTGACTGCCAAAACTGATTACGTTCCTGGAATCTTTAATGTCTAGCCACATGTATTACTTGTAAAGTGGTTTCTTAAAGAAATTCTTAAAGAAAATTGAAATATTATCTTACTCCAAGAAATGAGGATTAGAGTAAAGGGTGCCCAATAGTTCTTGAAAGGATGAAAGTGTTGTATGGTATACAGCTGTATATTCAACAAAGAGAGGAGTGATTACTTTATTCCATAAATCCTTATGTTGGGAAAAAGGGAAGTGGGTCATATGTAAACTGAAAACAAGTTCAGGGAAAATAATAATAGGGAGTTTTCTTGATTTGAATGAGGACAATCCACTACACATACAAAGGTTCTCGGAATCTCTAAGCTCTTCTGCACAAAGGGATTCTTGAATTTTAATTGGGGAAAATTCAATATGGAAAATGATTCCATGAAGAATAGAATTCCAGAAGATAAGATTTGGCTGCCAAGATGTGGACGAGCACTTAATGAGGGGGTAATAGATCTACGACTAGTAAACATCTGGAGAGTACTCCATCCAGAGGAGCTGAGTTACTCCTATACTGCTTATACAGTAAGGTGTGCCAGCAGGATCGAGTTCTGGTTAATTTCACCAAATATAATTACACAAATTAAAGATGCTGTGCACAACTCATGCATTACCAAATTGTTGTCTAGTAATGTTAGCCCTAAACAAAATTGTATAAGACAGACAAAGGGCAGGATTCAGGAAGCCTCCATGTAAGAGTTATAACTCTTACACGGAGGCTGCAGTTAAACGGTGTGATGTCAGCATGTCATGCATATGCATGAGGTGCATGAGGCATGCTGAATCACACTGTAACTCTTACACGGTCCGTGTAAGAGAGTAGGGGGCGTGTCTGTAGACACGCCCCCAGAAGTCTAGAATGGCTGAAAGTAAACAGCCACGAGGGAAGCCAGGGAAATGTGAATAACCACACTACACAACACATGTCCCCACAGACCAGCAATGTAAAAAGTGAACAGATGTTGTAAAATGAAAATAAAAACTGTTTTATTTTTTTTTAAATCCCGTAAATGTTTGCTACTGTCTGCGCTCGTGTGCGCGGGTGTGCCACTAGCGCAACTGCAGTTAGCAATAAGTGGAAAAGGATATAAGAACTAAATATGCAAAGTAAGCCAAGAAGTAATAGCATAGCGGTAGAGTTGTTGGCTTGAGAGCAGGCAGGCAAGGTTCGAGCCCACACAACAACCTTTTTTTTTTTTGTAAATAAGCACTAAAAAGGCCCCAGACAGTATTGTACAAATGTAAAAGTATTTTCTTTTGTAAAATGGAATGACATGGAGCATATATTTGCAAGTAATACAATAATAAAAATCTGTAGAAATGTACTGATAGCTAAACTGCAGTGAGACAGAGTGCCCGTAGCTAAGTAGTGTTTCACAAACTGCAAACAGCTTGCCCATAGCTAAGGACTGGTTTAACAGGCTCAAACTGTGTGCAACCAGCTGCGCTATGTTTAACATGTGTTTTACTAGCCGATTAAGGTTTAATCCAGCGCACACCGTTTGCGCGACGCTCCCACAAGCTAACAGGTGGTGCGCATGCGTGAGGTCCGCGCAAACGAGCGCAGACCTGATTTTAAAGTGTTTAAAAGTGCTTTTGGCATGATTGATTGACAGGTCCTGAAGTCATTCCCAGACAGTCCTAAAATGTAAAAGTCAGTCGAACCCAGGATACCATGCACTACAGTCAAGGTACTAAACCACTAAGCCATGACAGAAGTACTTAGAAATGCAGAAATAGCATATATATAGGATGTAATCCAAAATGGAGCATGATAAAGCAGTTTCTGTGAAGTTGATACAATTCCAAAACGGCCAATCATAGAAATGTGCGGGGAAAATCGGCATATATAAGCCCCATAGGCGGGAATACACAGCATAAACGATTGTAGAATAGACCTGCAGGAAGAATGAGTGGAGTAGGGGAGGGACGTTGCTTTCGAGCACAGCGGTGGGGCGTTGAGGAGTCCAGATACATGGTCTGGCTCCTAGTTCACCATCATGAGGCCCAACTCATGCAGGGCCAGGTCTCATAGGGAGCGTACAGGGTGGAGGCATGGGACCAGTTGGCTCATGATCTGACCAGTGCTACTGGCATTCCACGCACTGGTAAGCAGGTCTGTCACCACCATGCGGACCTGAAGCGACATAAGCAAGACCAGTTGACCCAATGGATCCAGGAGGCCCGGGATATGTGCAATGCCCCACTACTGAGTAAGATACATTTTACTTATGTATGTAAGGAATTCAACTAGCTGATACCAAGGAAATGTGTATTCCAATATTACTTGTTTTGTATTACAGCTGCAGGTGCCCGCTCTGCGAATCGCATGGCACATGAGCGGTGGTTGGTGTGGCTCCGCCACCATGCAGGTTAGTAACCCCACCTAGTACTTGTAAATAAATATTATAATATAGCACGTAGCAGAACACTGCAGTGTATTGATTAAAAGTAATAGAATGTGCAAGCAGCAAGTAAAAGTCTACAAGTATGGCTGCAACAAGTTCGTCAGTATGCAAGTGAAACTGGAAATATAATTGATAGAAATAAATAGTTCTGTAATACAGATGTCCCACCATTAATTAAATGTAGTATAACCTGCAGTACTCTCAAGTGTACAGCTTCAGAAGCTGAGTTAATCACATCTGAGATATATCCCCTGTTGAAATGCTGAATCATGACAGAAGTGAGGCTGCTGGAAAGTGTTTGAATCACCACAGGTCTAATATGTGAACAAAGCCTAGAAGTACCAACCTGAACTGTGAAATAGCAGGATGTGTGAGAGTGACAGAAAGGGTCATGTATCAATAAATGAAGTAGTAATAACTCCTGAATATGTAAGCTTCAGTGTGGTTCTACAGAAATAAATGCATGTGGGAATTAAAACTTAACATCCCAAACTGATTTCAGTGTGTCTGACTCTTGAATGTTCAGGCCAAACTCTGTATATGGTGATCACAGTCAGCGATTTGCAGATAGAATGAATGATTGTCTGACATACTAAACATCCATAGCTGTCCCCTGCCCTGTCATCAAAGTGTAGCAGGATGATGTATCTGATCAAATTCAAAATAACCAGGATAGTGATGTATCTGTAACAGGTCTAGCATGACAGTCAAGTAAGAATCAGTGGGAAAGTATCACCCACAAGTTAATTGTGTTTCTATTACAAATGTATATGAATGTATAATTTATGAATGTGTCATAATTTTCTTTCTCCACCCCACCCTATAATTGCAAATAAAAAAAACACTAAATATTGGTATGTGAACATTTCATTAACCATGGACATTTGTCCTGTTTCAAAAATATATGCATGTCTGTTGTTGCATGTGCCCTGGTCATACCTGCAAACCAGCAAACCTGATGGTCTCTTGCCATTAATCAACCCTGCATGTTGTTTAATTGTGTATTTCTGTTCAAATAATGCATGTGATATTGATATGCCCATTGTTCAATGGTGTTAATATCTGGGTGTTTGTTTAATGGGAATACCAATGCATGCTGTTACAACTAATTTGAATGGAATAATATGCCATTAACCCAAACTAACATAACATACACACAAAACTAGAACGCTTGGGAAGGCAGGTCCCAGCGGACCCACCTCTCCCACCTCAGCTGGCGAGTGCACCTGGCACTAGTGCCCAGGCTGGACCCTCCTCCGGTGGCCCTGTGCCACCTTCAGGTGGAAGCACTGCAGGGGATGGGGCCTGTCCCCCCTCTGCAAGTGTGGCCGGAGGAGCACGTCCACTCACCCTCCAAAGTGTCCGGTCTGTGGTGCAAAGGGAGATCCAAGACTCTGTCCTTGGGCCCCTACACCAGCTTGAGGCCCGGGTGGCACAGCTTACGAGCTTGCCCGTTTTCCCGCCCGCACAGCCCCCAGCACAGCCCCGTCCTGGGCTGTGAAGGAACATTGGCAACTGCCTATGGGTGGGGATATCAGCTCCACTGTTGCCATCTGTGGGCTCATGTGCCATGGATATCCCAACCTCCGTCCCCGTCAATTTTGTAACCCCCCCACATGTGTCATACACCGCCCCTGTATGCGTCTTGTCTGTCTTGTCTGTTAACCTACCCAACCTACCTCCCCAGCTATACCGACTACCTCACCTGACATACCACTCTCACCTGATAAAAAAACAAAAAAAAGGGCACTTTGTACCCACAAAAAAATTAAGCCCCATACATAGCTGCACATGTTGCACACATGTCCGCTGGACATCGAAACTGTTAATTACAATTGGCTGTACAACAGGTATTAATGTTGTCCTGACACCTCTCTCAGGGGTGGAAGGTTCCAAATGTCACACCAAATTGCATACAAATGCACAGCTATTGCTGGGTAAGACATGGGCAGCTATGGGCCTCACCTACATCCTTCCTGCAAATTCCAAGCTTGTTTCCCTACTGTCTTACCCTCTTTGTGACCCCTTTTTCACCACTTTCCTGTCACCCCTTTTTCTTTTCTTTCAAAGAAAATAGCGCGGGTGTGCGCTTGTGTGCACGGAGGTCACCGCCAGTGCGCATGCGTGAGCTCCGCGCAAACGAGCGCAGACCTGGTTTTAAGTGCTTAAAAGTGCCTTTGGCACTTTTGATTGACAGGTCTTGTACACATTTCGAAAGAAAAATAAATTCCCACTGTCAGTCTTGAACCCAGGACCCTGGTAACACTAGACTGTATGACCTACCACTAAGCCATGACTCTCATACAAGAACATAGTGCTAAAACAAATATAACATGTAATACTAGGAATCAATAGAAAGGTAATATAGGATGTGTACTACCCAAAGCACGTCAGGTAGATTTTAATGCCTGAAT
Organism: Protopterus annectens; assembly: GCF_019279795.1. Classification (NCBI taxonomy): domain Eukaryota; kingdom Metazoa; phylum Chordata; order Ceratodontiformes; family Protopteridae; genus Protopterus; species Protopterus annectens. The sequence continues at coordinate 1,785,941,827 of NC_056739.1, read as the reverse complement.
TACTGGATTCCCACACTAGTTTAGTGTTCACGGAAACAGCCCTGCTAATTGTTAGCTTGTACATAATAATGTGAGGTAATGTTCATATATGAAAGTATTATATGTACACATATGTATATATATATATATATATATATATATATATATATATATATATATATATATATATAAATATATTAATACATGTGAAATATAGTGGTAGTTGTCAGTATTCACACACACTCACTACAGGAAACAGTGAAAATAAATGCAGCAACCACAATCTACAACACAGCCTGACTCCTGTGAGACTTAATAACCCTTCTAACTGCGTAAAGGTGCCTTCAGCACTTTGATTGCCAGGTCCTAAACTCAGTTTGAAAGAAAATAATTCCTACTGTCAGTTCCAAGCCCCTTGGTAACACTAGTCTGTATGACCTACCACTAAGCCATAACTCTCATACAAGAACATAGTGCTGAAATAAATTTTACATCTAATAGTAGGAATCAATATAAAGGTAATATAGGATGTGTACTACCCAAAGCATGTCAGGTAGATTTGTAATGCCTGAATGACTGTATTCCCATACTAGTTTAGTGTTAACAGTAACAGCCCTGCTAATTGTTAGCTTGTACATAATAATGTAAGGTAATGTACATATATGAAAGTATGTATATGTACACACACACATATATATATACATTAATACATATGAAATATAGTGGCAAGTGTCAGTATCCATACACACTCACTACAGGAAACAGTGAAGATAAATGCAGCAACCAGAATCTGCAGCACAGCCTGACTCCTGTGAGACCTACTAACCCCTTTAACTGCTTAAAGGTGCCCCTAGCACTCTGATTGATAGGCCCTATACTCAATTTGAAAGCAAAATATAAGCATACTAGTAGGCCCTACCACAAGACCATTGTAACACTAGTCTGTATGACCTACCAGTAAGCCATGACTCTCATACAGGAATATAGTGCTAAATAAGTGGAACATGTAATAGTAGGAATGAAGATAAAGGCAATATAGTATGTGTACTACCCAAAGCATATCAGGCAGACTTTTACTGTCCCAATTACTGGATTCCCATACTAGTGTAGTGTTAACAGAAACAGCCCTGCAAATTGTTAGCTTGTACCCAATATTGTCAGCTAATGTACATATATGAAAGTATGTATATGTACACATATGTATATATAGCAATACATATGAAATATAGTCGTAGGCGTCAGTATGCATACACACTCACTACAGGGAACAGGTGAGAGAAATGCAGCAACCTGAATTCACAACACAGCATGAAGCATGAGAGATGTACTAACCTTCACACTCACAGAACATTTTCCAACAGCATACCAGCATGGTCCACACCCTTACAATCTGAAAGGGCAATTCCTATCTCACATACCCTTTTATAGCACTGTCCTGAAATCACAGTGAGACATGCAATCAGTACACAACTGCGTGTATGCAATTAGCCAATGCTGCCTTACAATTGGTGCAGAGGCCATCACATGGACCTATGCAGATACCTACAAAAGCATCCAGTACCCACACTCCACACATGCAATACAGTCATTGCACAAACCTACTGAGAAAGAGAGAGAGAGACAGAGAGAGAAATAAAAAAATATACAGACAGCCAGCAGCAAAACCAGCAGCAGCAGCAGCAAACAGCAAGCAGCAAGCAGCACCACTGACACAGCAACAGCTGCCACAAACACAGGTAATGCAAAGTAGCAGGTTAATACTGTGTTTACTGTGACACCTCCAAATGTATCATAGTTCACTATCTATAGGTATGTCCATGAGATAGGTTGTGTGTACATAGTTCTGAAATATATACATATGTAATATTGCTGTACATGTTGCCCATACTTAAAACTTCCATAGCTTAGAACACAAGGCCAGTTGTGTATATCATGCAGTAGTTACCAGGGTCAGTAGAGGTTACTCCTCATTGGTGTGAGACCACTGTGTATATATGGCACTGTTCAGGTACATATTCTGTAGTATGGCCAGGGATTAATATCAGTCTGTCATGTGGTGCTATGTCCTCCAGGGGTGAACGTAGCACACATCCAGGGATACCATTTCGTAACAGTGATGCTATGTGTTCTGCAATGTTGAGGGTGGCCCTCACCTGGACATGTGAGAGGATAGGGAGGTTACAGTCATCTGTGATAACTAGTACCACATGTGTAGGAGAATGGGGGGGGGGGTACCTGCACCTAAACTGTCTGCAACAATGTTGCCAATATCTGTGCATTTGGTGAATGTGAAGCATCTTAACACTGATGACCACAGATGCCTTGCCTTCATGTGAATATGCCCTGTGCTGTAGTAGCCTCCTGCTATTGTTATACAATGTGTTTGTATCTGTAGTCCACTGGACAAGATAAATAAGTGGTGTGCATACGTTCTGGGTTAGATATGTGTGTGCACAGTACATGCACTATGTGGGATGTCTGTGGTAAGCATTTGCAAAGGGGCCAGCAGTGTGTGTTGTGGCTTCCACTGGCCCAATGGGCTGCATGGATAGCATCACAGTCATAACTAGTGAATAACTGTGTAATTACATGCATACATAGAAAGGTAGTGTACTGTGCTTGTGGTGTTGTTGGGATATGTATATCCAGGCTGAGTAATGTGTGTCCACATCACAGGGTTGGATGGCAACACACATCCAGTATGTAGGGATGAACACCCAGAGTGTTTCAGATGTGTCGCCTGTGCAGAAATATCTGGCCATTACCTGTGCATCCCCCACAACACACACACATGCAACATATGGCAGAAGTACTATAGCAGTACACATAGGTTCATAGGTTCATACTAGGCTATTTGCCCTAGGGCATTAATAAGCCTAGTAGAATGTGTTTGTCTTTCGCCACCCAATTACAATTTATGCTGCTATGCCCTTGTCCAATGTTAGTATATTGTGCCTCTGTCTAACAGTGACATAGAAGTGATACCCGGGGTACAACTATGATCTCCATCCACTCATCCAGATTCCTATGGAAGAGAGTCAATGAGGGACTCTACCTAACCTGTAGTGTGAGTTCATTACAGAGTGAAGGGAGCCTCTTGGTTAGGAATATGCCCCTCCAGCATGTCCTATTTATGTCAGTGCTGAGGTTCAGGTCTTTTGAGCATGTGGCTGTATGGGACTCTGATTTCCTGAGATGCAGCATGTTCATTACTTCTGGGTTGGACATGGCTGTATATGGCAGGCACAGATTGCCTCTGAACAGGCAGTATGCCACTGAGTCCAGCTGGATTTCCTTTAACTGGGCAGCATATGACATCTGTTTGAGCCACTTGATCCTCTTGATGAGGTACTGTTGTCCTTTACCAGTTGCTGTAAGTGTCTGGTTAGGTACATCCCAAAAGGTGCATTGTACACAATTATAGGCCTGATGATGGATGAGTAAAGAGGCACAATGACCTCCCCTGCTGTACATGTGAATCCCTCATGATTAGCTGGGCTATATAACATGTCTTTCAATCCACGTTGGCCATGTGGTTGACAAATGACAGACTGCTATCATGTTTGTTCCCCAGGTCCCCAATTACGTCTTCTGTACTCAATGGCCTAACACCTATGTGGTACTATGCCACCAATGTGGAGGTGTGGGAATCTGCGTTGAATAATGATACTCCCCCTCCTTTGTTGTCTGGTCCAAGTGTTGGGGCCGACAAGAATGGCAACAGGTATAACCTGGTAGTGCTGGTGTGCTCTTGGGAAACCTGAACCAGGTTTCTGTTACTGCACAGATATCGATGTCCATAATGCTAAGTAGGGTTTTGAGTGCGTGTATCCTGAGGTCTAGACTTCTGTTGTTGAGTAGCATCACTATTACTTCCTCATCCTTTGTGATACTTATGGATGTGGGTTTGCCTTATGAGCCTTGCCTAATACAGGCAGCGTGGGTGTAGCAAGAGCCTCCGCCAAAATCCAGTAGGCCAGGGGTGACACGTGCAAGCTGTCCCTAGCAAAGCATTGTGGCTTGTACAGCATACCACCACAAGATGACAGGCATTGGCACACCTGTGAATGACACCAGTACGTCAGTCAATTGTTGGAAGGGATCATCGTGCCTTGATATTGTGGCATCGTTCTTGGTGAGGGTAAGATGCTACTCAAGGTCAGGATCATACTGTCTTGGGCTACATGCTCAGAGAGCTCCTTACTGTCTCATGTCATGTAGTCCAGGGAGGTATGTGTCAGGTCATTCACACCAGCATGGACATTGAGTGAGTCATACCTGTACTTTCCTTGGAGTTACTTGAGTGTTTGTGTTATGTGGCGGGTCGTAGTGCCCGACAGGCTGCACACTGTAACCCTCACCTCGTTAAGCCTGGTGAATATGATGTCAGTGTGCCTGATGATAGAGGCACCTAGTACAGGTGCATGAGGTGTGTTGCTTACTGTTAAGGGCTGTGAGTGTTCAGCACATTGGCTTTGTGTGATATGTGTTGCACGTGCTTGTTTCCGTGGTAGTGGTTGCTTGAGTGTCTGCTTAGGAGGTCTCTGCTGTGTAGGCAGACCTGTAGTCTGAGTTTATGAGTATGTTCATGTGTGATCATGTGTTAGTTTTGCTGTCGTGGTAGGTCTATGTGAGACTGGAAGTGTAGTGAGTGTGGTTTCCTTCTCCACCTGACTGGTTATGGAAGTATTGAGTAGAGAGAGCCTAGCCTCCAGTTTGGTATATGGTTGCATCACTCACATGTGTTTGAATTTGTTGTTAGGAGGAGGGGGCTGTCTGTGTACATGCAGCTGTTATAACATTGCCTCTGGATTACCACACTCACCAGCTGAACTGGGGAGGAGACTGACAAGACCTTTGGACATGCTAGAATACTATTGTGAATTTCGTAATAATTGAAAACAAGGTCCAGTGGGGAGTGAGGGTGTACTGATATTACCTACTACTGCTGACTGATATAATAGCTTCAGTGAGCAAGTGCCAGGTAACCTAAGTGCAATGTGTTACAATTAAGTAAATGCAACAATGACAAGCAGTCACTTGCTGTCATGTGTAACATGGAAATACGTACAGTAAGCAATGCAGATATCAGTAGTGAGTCACAGAAGTGCTGAGAAGCTGTGTATTATGTGGAAGTAGCGTACCAGTGAAATAACAAGCTAACAAATAACAAGCATATAAACAAAGCTAGATTCAGGAGGCCTGGATGTAGTGTTTGCTACAGCAAACAAGGTGTACCAATGTCTGTAAGATACAGCTCAAATATGCAGGCACTATAAACCTGAAACCAGAAGTTCCCAGCTATGAATGGCAGAGTACAGCCTATTGTCACACAAGAGTGCAGACCACAAACCTTGTTAATGTGAAATAACTGGCCTGAAGGCCAACTGCCTATACCAGAACTAATACACTTGGACACTGGGCTCTCAATCAGCAGTTCCCAACTTCAAAGGATGAAAGATATGTGTCCTGCCACCACAGTGCTTGCCACAAACCTCCCTAATGTAAAACAGCTGGTCTGAAGGACAAGTGCTTAGTCCAAATGACTTAGAATGATAGCTACACTTTAATCAAGTTACAACCAAGCAGTAATAAGTACAATTTAATACTCCCTGTATAGAATGTGTACCATGTATTGCTGAGATACTATGCTGATAACCTGTTTGTGTACCTTTCCAGGGGAACATGGCTCTGAAAAGGAACACTGCATATTCTGCTGCAGAGGATGAAGTGATCCATCAGAGCCTGGTGCGTGACTATGCCATCCTGTTCTTGCGCACCACCCAGAATCATCAGGAGAGGTCTGCACTGTGGCAAAATCTTGTTAGCAGGATAAATGATGTTGGCATGCATGATAGGACATATGAGCAGGTGAGACATCACTGCAGTGATTTTATTAGAAATGTCCGCCAGCGTGCTGCAGATATCCACAGGCAACAGGTTGCCACAGGTGGGGGGGTGGCCACACATCCCCCCCTCACCAGACAGGAGGGGCTACTGCTAAGTGTTGTGGATCCAGCCCCAGAACAACAACAGCAGCAGTCGTGCATCATGATGGAGGTTGGATCCACACAGCAGCAAGACACCGAGCGTGCAGGTAAGATGCCATATTTATTTATTGTTATTAGTTTTACATTTGTTGACCGAGATAGTCTAGCTGGATATATGTCCATTGTCAGTAGAGGCCTGGGGAGAAAAGCTCCACACATAACATAATAAAGGCAGACAGACAAGTTGTTAATACAGACATCCAAAATAATAGAAATATACACCAGCTTGTTAATTAAATCAACATACATTTAAGGAACTCAAACAGTTTAAAGTCATACACAATGTACTGTCGGTTTCAAAGCAATTCTACTTAAAACATAACGGTCATGCAATAAGGCAAAAGCCATATAGATAATAGTTAAAGCTCAGAAGGGTAGAGAAGTAGAAGGAGTATGAAAGATAAAATAATAGGGAAGAGGCAGGAGTCAAGAAGGGAAGTGAGGAAAAGAAGGAAGACAGTCAAGAGGAGGTGGGAGAGATGGGAGAAGTAGGTCAGAGCATAGAAGGACATCAAGGGAAAAGAAACAGGGTAGAAGCTAGTTTTTATGCACAATGAGGGGGTTAAAGGTAAAGAGAGGGTGAGGAGAGGGATGTTAGCCTGGAGTACTACAAGAACAAAGCCAGTGGTTTTGGAAGTACAGTTTGAGTTGTTGTTTGAAGAGAGGTAAGGGTGAGATCAGAGTTAACTCCTTGTATGTACATATGACTGTTCTGTACACTGTTACTTCATGCACGCATAAGGTGTGCATGTGGCATGTATCTGTCATCATGATATGTAATTGTGCATGTGTGATACAGACATTATGAGCAGCTGATGTGTATAAGGGAACTAGTGTACTACTGTACTGTATCATGTGCAAAACAAATGGCACACTTGTGCCCACTGACATTACTCTCTTCATACTTCCAGGTCCCTCCCATCTAGCAACGAGGCATGCCATACATGCTGGTGAGTGTGTTTAACATTACCCGAAAAACAATTTATAATACTAGTAAGAGTAGTGTAACTCTGTAGTATACATGCTGGAGAGTGCGTTTAATAATACCTGCAATACACAGTTTAACAATAGTAAGAGTAGTGTAACACAGTACTGATGTGTGTGTTTACTGTGGGGTGTGCATGTGTGTGAGTGTGCCTGTGCCCATGTGTGCATGTGTGTTTGTGTCCATGAGTGCATGTGTCCATTTCTGAATGTGTGCATTAGTATTGAAGTGCATATCTGTCAAATATGTGTTGAGACTGTAATCTGTGTTCCCTGTTTTCCTCCCATAGGTTCTGGTGCTGCTCTGGTGACCTGCAGCAGGGAACCTGAATTGTGTGCCCCAGGTACTGATGATGATGAAATGTCTGTAATGGTGCAGGAAGGTGTGTCTGGGTCCGCCATTGGTCAGCCAATTGACAGTATACAGCTGTCAACCCCTTCAATGCGCACAGTCATCCTGCCGTTACATCCTTTGTCACCATTGTCCCTAGGTGATGGACAGTATGCAGTGGGCATAGATCAGGGTAATGTGGTACCTGTGGTACATGCATCCCCACAAGGCAGACATGAGCAGGGTCCTCCAATGGTACCATGCAGATAGTCACCCATGGGTTCTCGTGGGGGCATCCGTGGCCGTACTGCCTCTGGCCGACGTGCCCAAGGAGGTATGTCAACCTCCACTATGTTTCGGACTGTTATGCAGGCACAGGCACGTATGGAAAGGTACACCAGACAGGGTCTGAGGGAGCTGAGAGCATGTCACACAGCCATGACAGACGGCATGCGTGACGTTGCGAATGCTATCTGTAACTTCACAGATGTCGTTGACAGATGTTGTGGGGACATACAACAGCTGCTCCACAACCAGATGTCCATGGGCCAGGGCGATGGTGTGCGTTTGCGATGTCGACGTGGCCGTATGCCAGCAACAGCACCAGCTGGCAGTGGCCGCGGACGACAACAGGCCCACTCATGCACCTCAAGTGCCAGCACCAGCCCCAGCAATGCTGGGTCTGTGCTGTCATCAGGATGCCCCAGGAGACCACGTGCACGTGGCTCTGGACAGTCCCAACAGGGAACTGTGTCCAGTCAACACCCCCCCGCTTCGGATGACAGTACCCAGTCTGGGTTAGTACCGGATACGGCCCGTAGCACCCCTGCCAGGCACAGGTACCGTGTTCGTGCCCACAGACACTGATCTGGATGACCTGACAGGTGCAGTCTGTGGCTGTCCACAAAACCCTGTACATGTCAGCCATTATGTGGGACTGTGTGCATGCTTACACACATGCAGAAATCTAACACCTAGGGCAAACACATGCACACACACACTGCACCAACACCGGTCCACCCTGTACTGCTGCCCCTCACAAACACACATACACACACATGTCAATTGGTGTTACCAGTGGCTGGCTTGGGATACCTAACCCACACCCTGTGCATATGATGACACTGTGCCACCTCCTGCATACTACAACATTGGTGCAGGAAAAGGTAAACACATTGCTGATGCACAGGGTGACTACATAGATGTGTATAAGTAGTAACATGTTGGTAACTGTTCACTGTTCCACTATGATTGTGTGTATATCCCAGCAGTCCTGCTGCAATAACTGTATGAATGTCCTCAATTGTTATCTGCACCCATACTACTTACCAAAGTGTACCAGCTGCACACCATCACATGCTACCATTGACTATGGGAATGTGCATCATGTGCTGTTATGTAGATTCAGCTATATGTATCTGTTCTGTCACACATGCATTTACACACACCCTGCTACCCCCACACATGCACGCACTCACCTGCCATTCCCATTATTTATTACCCTACATGAGTAACTGTCGATACATGACAGGTACACATTTGAGAAGTGCACTATGTTGATTACTACCGATTTCCTCCTCTCTACCTGTACTCACAGGGTGCAGGCAACCTCATTAGTTCAAAGGTGTAATGTGCATCAGGTACTGTGGTACCCTGATTGCCACATCAAACATGTTTCCCATATGGAAATGCACACACAGACACATCCCACATCCACACACTTGCCACATTCAGGCTTCAGAACACTATCTAGGTATATTCTGTTACATGTGCGTGTTACAGTAGCATGTAACACTATACTGAGTACTGGCAGTTGTCTGTTGTCATGTTGTTTGTATAGAGTAAAAGAATTGTTCGTTTATCCTACTTCGTTTTGTGGACATTACTTGAAGAAGTGTTACCTTACATGTGTTATTGGTACCACCACCTTCTCTTTTGTAGTTTTGTTTGTATAGGGTGCTGTCAACATCACTGCTTGTTAAGGGAAATGTGCACCCTGCAGTGCATAGCCCCATTTGGCAAAAGCCACATCCCACCCCCATCATTGTGCACATACACTAACCCCACCCACAGTAAAACACATACTTTCCATTTGCAAGATTCAAACCCCTACCTAACTGTGTTATGACAGTAGAGGCAGACACATTAGCAGAGTGTACTATTTGCATTAGTGTGAGGGCTCCTTTCTAATGCTGTACTTAGAGGGTGCTGACATCATCTGTGTGTAGGAGGAGGGATGTGCACCCTGTAGTGTGTTCTCCCAGTTGGCAAAAGGCACTTATGTCTCCCAGCATTATGCACACACATAAACCCCACCCATACTAACACACATACATTCCCTTTGAAGGATTCAAACCCCTACTTAACTATGTTATGACACTGGAGAAAGATGCATTAGCAGAGCACGCTATACGAATTACTAGAGAACTTTAATTCAGGTAATATAGTTATAGAGTCCTGACATCATCAGTGTTTCAAAAGGGGAATCTGCATCCTGTAGTGTACTGTCACAGTTGCTAATAGGGGCATTTCCCACACACACATCGATGTGTTCGAGGTTTGCATATGTGGGGGATCCAGTACTCCAGTGTGATTAGTATATGGTTCGATTGCAACAATGAGGGATATACTTCCAGTGGTGAGCATTTTGTACTCATGTTTGTGATGATCAGGTCTAGTATATCTGCCCCTCTTGTGGGAAGGTTGATTACCTGTTCCATAGCTAAAGAATGTCTGATCTATGGGAACCCTAGAGCTTGGGTATTGTGGCTTGTGTAATGTTCACAGTCTATGTTTGGGTCGCTGACGTCACCCAGTATGATGGTGTTTGCAGAGAAATCTATACTCTCCTGTGTGAGCATGAAGGCTGTGTGGGAGTCCTGAGTTTGAGAGGGTGCTGTAAGAGCTCCTCTGTGTCTCTTTCCATGTGGTCCAGGGAGGTACGTCTCAGGTTGTTTGCACCAGCATGGACAATGACTGCCTCATAGTTGTACTTGCTGTGGAGTGACCTGTGTGCCTGTGTTATGTGGCACATTCTATCACCCGACAGGTAGCTAAATGTGACCCTCACCTTGCTCAGTCTGGAGGGTGGGACGTCAGTCAACAGCTCATGTCAAGCATGTTCACACCCCTCATAAATGATGTGGAAACCTTCAAAGGCCCCAGGCCTGTTGAAAATATGGACCAGACTGCAGATACCTGTATAAAGGCATTCAATGGACACATTCAGGAATGCATGGATCATGCAACCACATATGAAAGCATGACCCAATCCTCCAAAGGCAGACGTCCTGTGTGCCAGACACCAGCCATAAACAAACTATACAATAGAAGGATGAAGCCACTACATGATACAACTAACTCCCAAAATGTGAAGGCATCACTGATGAGTATTGAAAGACAACTACAGGCACTCATACGATTGTCTAAGGCCATCTTTGGAAAAGATTCCACAAGCCACTGAGGATAATCACAAGGCTTTCTGTAGTTATGTTAGGAACCTGGGTGGTAATACCCAGATATGCTCAGAGGTAATCCAAGATGTCACACGAAATACAAAACACACAGACATTGCCATCATCCTAGTGGACAGGTTCACTGCTGCCTCCCCCCCCACCACACCAAAAGGGCAAATATGTCTCGCAGCAGAGTGCTGCCCCCCCTGACATCACAGATGCTCAGGTAAGAGCTGCCCTCTCCAAAGCAATAAACACTGCATCAATGGGACCAGACAGTGTCCCAGGCTGTGTCCTACATGAACCACAAGAAGAGCTACACCCAGACATAACACTACTGTTCAATCCCAGCCTTACTACACGATATGTGGCCAAAGAGTGGTGTACAGCAACAGTGGTCCCTCTACATTCAGGTGGTGCCTTAACAGATCCTGGACACTATTCGCCCCATATGTCTGAATAGCTTGGTCTGCAAAGCTATGGCAAGGATCATCATGAACCTCACATATATAGATATTGGGGACCTACAGACATGACACCATACACAGTTTGGCTTTGTTAATGGCAGATCCTGCCTTTTAAACCTGTTTGATTTCTTTGAAACAGTCACCAAGGCCACTGCTAGGGGAAGGAGGTCTACACAGCCTACCTGGACCTTGCATAAGCCTTTGATACAATACCCCACTTGTGCTTTCTAGGGAAGCTCACCAGTGTACATATTAACCCCTATGTCACTATGGATATTGCACAGTGGCTCAAGGGCAGAACACACATGGTTAGAATTGCTGGAGCCATGTCAGCCTCAAACCAGGTACAAGTGGTGTCCCACAAGGCTCAGCCCTGGGAGCTGTCATGTTCATTATATATTTATCATAGGTACAGGCCAACATGGAAGTACTGTGGCTGAGCAAGTCGCAGATGACAGCAAACCGGACGCCATAATCAACTCTCCAGCCAACACACGCATCCTCCAAAAGGGCCTCTTGCAAACACACGACTTGTGCCACAGCCATGGCCTCAAGGTGAATGACAAAAAGTGTATAGTCATCCCCTTTGTCGAACACAAAGTGACCACAAAGTACCACATATGTGTTAATCCATTAAGTGCAGACGAAGGAATTATGGACCTTGGGGTACACAGGTTGATAGCATTCTACCATTTGACAACAACATGGACAAAGTGGTTAGGAAAACATTTTATATGGGCCACATCATCATGATGGGATCCACATGTAGATCAGGGGAGGACATTGTGCCCCTTTACTCATCCCTCATCATGCCCATAATTGACTATAATGACCCTGTCGGCATGTACCTTACCAGACACCTGCAGCAACTGGAAAGACCACATACGTACCTCGACAAGAGGATCAAAGGGCTCAAACAGATGCCACATACTGACTGGTTAAAGAAACAGCAGCTCTACTCAGTTGCATACTGCCTCTTCATAGGCAATCTGTGCCTGACATATAAAGCCATTTCAAACCCTCACTTAATGGCCATGCTGCACCTCAGAATATCCAGATCCCATCAGGATACACGCTGGAAAGACGTGAACCTCAGGAGTGATATACATAGGACATGCTGGAGGGGCACATTCATAACTCAGAGGCTCCCTTCATTCTGGAATATTATCCCAATAGAGGTTAGGCAGAGTCACTCAGTGACTATTTTCAAGAGTGATATTAATGACTGGATGTGACATTGTAGGGTTACCCTGGGTATCACTTATGTGTCACTGTTAGACAGAGGCACAGTATACTAACCTTGGAAAAGGGCATAGCAAGATAGATTTACAATGCATGGTGAAGGCCACACACATTCTGGCTAGGTGGATACATGCCCTGGGCAGACATCCCTGTATGAACCTATGGACCTATGTATCATGTTCACCATTGGCCCTATGTGCTGTTAATCACCAATGCAATCTCAATACTATGGTAGGATGTGCAAAGGTCAGTTGTCAGTCACCTCTATTGTACAATTGTGGAATATGTGTGTCATGTAGTAATGTCACAGCTGCCACATGTACACAGTCAACCCTATCCCCTACCCATGGATGTACAACACATGTATGAGATGGAAACACATGGCCAAACTGTGGACTAAGCACTCTGAACCCAGTACTGGCATAACCTTTCAGGTGGCATGAAATACTACAGTGACAGCAATACCAATCTGATGTGGACCTACACTGACAGCAATACAAGCATGGAAACACACCGGGCCATTCATGGAGCCTAAGGATAGCATCCTGCATGACTGGCAGACATCTCTGCAGCTGGCACACAGGCATACATTAGGCCTGCACACAGCACGCATAACACATAGCACACAAATCCTGTGTGCCAAACAAGCACAGTCTGTACAGCTATACAACACTACTGCTGCAGTTGTGTTAGGTACTTTTATGTCCAGTACAGTAAGGACATGCTCACCAGGCTGGACAAGGTGTAGGTCACAGTGATATGCTCATGGGGCACTATGGTCCATCACATAACACAAGCATACAGGTGAGTCAGATGTATGGACACATATGACTCAGTCATTGTCCATGCCACCACAGCTGATGTGGGATGTCCCTCACTGGGATACAAGATAGGGAACATGGAAGGGATCACTGAGCAAGTGACACAGGCTGGTAGAACCCTGACCTTGGTTGGCATCAGACCCTCACCAGGGATTCTGACATATTACTGAATGCTAATGAATTACTGTAGCTACAACACCCTAGCTGAATGGTTTTTAGCATGCGGTCACTGCATTACTATGGAATAACATCTTACCACTCCCACAACAGGTGAAAACATGCAGCACCTGTTCATCAACAACAGGTAGACTATATGCCCCAGACCAGATGTGTATCCTTCACTACTAGGCTGATAGCATCTACATCTCACACTGTATATACACATCCCACATGCAGCACCTGCACAGAAGACCACAGTCATAATGTTGCCCTGTGCAAATACCATGTATTCACATGTGGCAGGCATCACACATGGTAACTATTGAAGGTCACAGGTACATATGTGTATTTGGCACACACATACATCATGTGTGCATTGCCATAACTGGTTTAATCAATGTCATGCATTATTGTGAGGGACAACCCGCACACATGGGCATTCTGTGTGGGCAAAACACACGTGGCATGTCTGTAATCAAAAGCCATAAATAATTGTGATATCGTTTAGAAAGGGGTATGTGCATCCTGTAGTGTGTTTTCCCAGTTGCCAAAAGGGATATTTCAGTCATAAACACTTACCCCCCTTTACACACACTTGCCAGTTGCTGGATTCAAACCCCTACTTAACTATGTTATGACACTAGAGAAGGACGCATTTGCAGAGCGTGCTATTCGCATTAGTGGGCTAATTTCTTTCCCCTGATATACTTATAGGGTGCTGACATCATCAGAGTTTAGAAAGTGGAATGAGCATCCTGTGGTGTGTTTACACAGTTGCCAAAAGGGTTGTTCCTTTCATACACACACACTCACCCTCCTTCACACACACTTGCCGGATTCAAACCCCTACCTAACTATGTTATGACACTAGAGATGAACGCATTAACAGAGCACGCTATTCACATTATTGGGAGATTTCCTTTCCCCTGATATATTTATAGGGTGCTGACATCATCAGAGTTTAGAAAGAGGAATGAGCATCCTGTGGTGTGTTTACACAGTTGCCAAAAGGGATATTCATTTCATACACACACACTTAACCCCCCTTCACACACACTTGCCGGATTCAAACCTCTATCTAATTTTGTTATGATACTAGAGACAGACGCATTAGCGGAGCGCGCTATTCGCATTACTAGGAGATTCCTTTTCTCCTGATATACTTATAGGGTGCTGACATGATCAGTGTCTAGAAAGGGGAATGAGCATCCTCTGGTGTGTTTTCACAGTTGCTAAGAGTAACATTTGGACTAAGTGTGTGAGCATGCCCAGTTCAGCCTTCCCATGGCATGTTGTGTGAAAGATGTCTCATTTATCTAAGTGTGTGAGCATGCCCAGTGTGAGCTTTCCATATGTTGAACTCTGCAGCCCATCACATTTGTGGATGAGTGTGACCTTCAACAAATACCTCCAGTTTATGGTTGTGTGTTCTGTGCCATGTTGTGTAGTTACTGTCCAAATGCTTTTTGTGTGAACACAACAGGGAGTATACTGTGCCTGCAGGTTTTGCATGGGATACTTTGCACAAAATTGTCAACATCCATTCATACTGACCTAACACTGTAGTACTGTATAGTGTAGTGGTTCAGTACTTTCACTGTGGTGGTCAGTATCCTGGGCTTTAGTCCTATCACTGCTTTACATTTCCATAGTGTGCCCAACAGCCTGGTTAGGGTCCAGTTGTGCACATCTGCACAAAGGCGTTGCCTTTACGGACCCTGGTAATTACTGCCCCATAAGCTTAACAAGTCTAGTCTGCAAAGCTATGGAGAGGATCATAATTGAGCTCATAAACAAAGATATAGGGGACATGCAGACATTGTACCCGTCCCAGTTTGGCTTGGTCAAGGGAAGATCATGCCTTTTGTACTTGGTTGACATCTTCAAAACGGTCACTAAGGCCATTGATGAGGGAAAGGCAGTCCATACAGCCTACCTTGGCCTTGCAAACACTTTCAACACAATACCGCACTCAGGTATTGTAGAAAACCCTACCAACTGAAATGTAAACCCATATGTCACAAGATGGGTTGCAAACTGGCTTAAGGACGGGACCCACAGGGTTAGAGTTGCTGGCACTATGCAGACTCCAGACCAGTCACAAGTGGTGTCACACAGGGCTCAGTCCTTGGCCCCCTATTGTTTGTCATCTACTTCTCAGATGTACAGGCCAACATGGGAGGACTTTGGCTGACAAAGTTTGCAGATGACTGCACACTGGGCGCCATAGTGGACAGTGCATCAGACACGGATATCCTTCAGAAGGGACTCACGGAAACTGATAGCTGGTGCCAGAGCCATGGCCTGAAGTCAAATTGCACAACATGTGTAGTCATACCCTTCGGGAAAAGCAAGGTAACCCCAAGCTACCATATAGGTGGCAATCCTCTAAGCACTGAGGAGGTTATCATGGACCTGGGGACCCAGGTTGACAGTCGCCGTTCTTCTGACACTCACATTGCTAAAGTGGCTAGAAAGACCTTCTACATTGCCCACATGATCAGGAAGGGATTCACATCCAGATCTAGTGGGTCATTGTTCCCCTGTACTCTTCACTTATCAGACCGGTGATCGAGTACAATGCCCTATTCTGGATGTATCTCACCCGACATCTGCAGCAATTGGAGAGACCCTGAATGTCCCCCACCAAAAGGATAAAGGGACTCCAACATCTGTCATATGCTGCCATATTGAAGACACTCCCGCTCTATTCAGTCACATACCGCCTGCTTAGAGGTGACATGTGCCTGACATGCAAGGCCATGTCCAAACAGGAATTAATGGACATGCTCCACCTCAAAATCGGCAGATCCACCTGAACCACTAGTGCAAGTGACTTACACCTTAGCATGGATGTACGTTGGACATGTTGGAGGGATGGATTTATCACTCTGAGACTCCCTGTGCTGTGGAATACAATCCCAGTCCATGTGAGGCAGAGCACCTTGCTGGCTCTGTTCAAGAGGTATCTTGACCTGTGGATGGGAGATCATAGGTTTACCCCGGGGATCGTCACTGTGTCACTGCTGGAGAGAGGCACGACAAACTAATGGGCACAGTACTGTTTCCATATAAGGGGTGGCGTACGCCAACAAACTCTGGGCTAGGCTTATAACTGCCTTAGGGAAGATAGCCTAGTATAAACCTATGTACCTATGAACCTATCTCACCATGTTGCATTATGTTCAGATGTGAACTACTTACAACAGCCTCATCCAACATCAGTAGTGTATTCCACAACATGGGTGTACATTGGCAAACACTACCGATGTGCCCTAGGCCATTTCTAATGCTAGTCGGAGAGTGTGTTTGTCCATCAACACATTGTAAGTGTAGTTTGCCATGACATATGTCTTGTTTAGTATACTGTGCCTCTGTCTACCTGTGACATAACATTGATACCCAGGGTAAACCTACCATCTCCCATCCACTCATTAGGATTCCTGTTGAGGAGAATCAACGAGTGACTCTATGGATAACCTGTACTGGTAGTTTACTCATGTTTGGGGGTGGCTTCTGTGTTATGGTAATGCAGTACAGCTTGTCCTATGTATGTCAGTGCTGGGGTTCAGGTCCCTCATGTGCATAGATCCCTGCCATTCAGATTGTACAAGGTGCAGCATGTGCATTGATTCCAGCTTGGACATGGCTTTCGACATCAGGCACAGCTTGCGTCTGGGTGGCCAGCATGGCAGTGTGTGGAGCTGCACTCTGTTTAATCAGGCGACACATTACATGTGTTCCAGCTCTTTCATACTCCTGGTGAGGTACTGTTGTGGACTTTACAGTTGCTGGATGTGTCTGCTGAGGTACACCCCACAGGGGCTGTTGTGGTCATTTCTAATGCTGATGAATGATAACTGCAGAACCACAATGACCTCCCCTTAGCTAGATGTCAGAAAGCATGGACCATGCAATCACAAATAAAAACAAGACCCTCTCCACCAAGGGAAAGTGGCCTGTCTGGTGGACCCCAGCCATAAACAAACTGTATAACAGATGAGGGATACTAATGCAAGACAGAGCTACATCTCCAAAAGGGAAGACAGCTGTGATCAGCACTAGTAGAAAGCTACATTCTCTCATAAAGACATCCAAGGTCAACTTGGGGACATAAATCACCAAAGACAATGAAGGTAACCACACTGCTTTCTTCACTTATGTCAGACACCTGGGTGGGAACCCTCAGATATGCTCAGAGTTGGTACACAACAACATATATTCCAGTGACCTGACAGATATTGGCAACATTCTGGCAGACAGGTTCAGTGCAATTTACCCCCTCCCTCACCCCCAAAAGAAGATAGTTATCACAGCTGTATGTAACCTCACTGTCATCCTGGATGTCCATGTGAGAGCTGCACTCAGCAAAGACAAGTACACAGCATCAATGGGACCTGATGGTATCCCCTGTTGCATGCTATGTGAACTCCAGAAGGAGCTACACCCATATATACAAATGCTATTTAACCTTAGCCTTGCTACAGGATATGTACCTGAACACTGGCGTACGGCAACAGTGGTCCCACTCCACAAAGGAGATGCCTCCACAGACCCTGGCAACTACCACCACACAAGCTTAACCAGCCTCGTCTGCAAAGCTATGGGAAGAGTAATTATGGAGCTCTTACAGAGAGACATTGGTGACCTACAGACCCTTGATCCCACCCAGTTCAGCTTTGTACAGGGCAGATCCTGCCTTTTGCACCTTGTTGACTAGTATGAAACTGTCAGTAGGGCCATTGATGAGGGCTACGCAGTCCACACAGCCTACCTGCACTTGGCTAAGGCCTTTGACACAATACCCCACTCAGGCATCATAGACAAGTTTAACAGTTGAAATATAACACCATATGTCACAGGATAGGTTGCAAAATGGCTAAGAAACAGAACCTATAAAGTCAACATTGCAGGTGCCTTGTCAGATTCAAAGCCAGTCACAGTTGGTGTCCCACAAGGATGTGTCCTGGGACCCCTCTTATTTGGTATTTACTTTTCAGATGTGAAAGCAAACATAGGAAGGTTGTGGCTTACAAAGTTTGCAGATGACTGCAACCTAGGCACCATAGTGAATACATCAGCCGGCACACACATCCTACAGAATGCCATCACAAAGACAGATAGCTGGTGCCGGACTCATGGCCTGAAACTGAATGCAGCTGACGTGTAGTCATCCCCTTTGGGAGGAAGAAAGTACCCACAGATCAATACATAGACAGCAACCCACTGAGCACAGAAAACAAATCAGACACCTGGGGACACATATAGATAGTGACATCTCGTTTGACACCCATGTTGCCAAAGTGGTTAGAAAGACTTTCTATCTTGCCCACCTTATCATGGAGGGTTTTCCATCCAGATCAAAGGAGGTCATTGTACCACTATACTTCTCCCTTATCTGGCCCATGATTGAATACAAAGCCCCATTTGGTATGTACCTCACCCAACACTTGCAACAGCTGGAGAGACCCAAAGGGTACCTTACCATGACGATCAGGGGTCTACAACACATGTCATATGCTTCCAGAATAAAGGAAATCCAGCTTTATTCAGTGTCATACCGCATACTTACAGGTGACCTATGCCTGACATACAAGACCATGTCCAATCAGGATTTGGTGGACATGCTCCACTGCAAGCAATCCAAATCCACCAGAACCATGAGAGCTAAAGATTTGAACCTCAGCACATACATGTATAGGACATGCTGGAGGGACAGAGTCACAACTCAGAGGCATCTCACACTCTAGCAGAGTATCCCAGTTCATGTTAGACAGAGTCCCTCACTGACTCTCTTCAAGAGACATCTGGACAACTGCATGTGAGACAGAGGCACAGACTAGACAGAGGCACAGTCAAGTTATTCAATTACGTAAGGGGGTCATAATGTGTCACTACTAAGTCAGAGGCACAATATTCGGAATCTATTCTGTACACTTATTACCACTATAAGGGGTGGCAATAGCCACATCACTATGGCTAGGCTTATACATGCACTAGGGCAGATAGCCTAGTAGTAAACTATGAAACTATGAAACTATGGTGTATGTGTAGGTATTGTCAGTCAAGCACTATAATGTGGTTTGGGGGACTTGATATCTCCCTGTATTCCAACATTGTTTTGTCTATTCCTTCTAGCATGTCTAAGGATCAGCTGCTAGTGTCCTCTCCTGCTCAGCTGGTGAACCTGGGAATATTGAGGCAATGTTACAATTGCCTCATGTACCCTGACAACCCTCTCCTTCTCCCATAAAACACAAATACATGCGAGAGATGCAACTATATAGCCAAAGTGGAGGCTGAGCTCTCTCAACATGGAACTATCAAGACCAGAGAGAAGGTGAAGGTAACCACACACACCATAAACCCAGTCTCACATAGCACTATCACAACTTAAAATCATATACATAGACACACAAAGACATACTCGGAGGCTCTGATCAGAATTCTACCAAAACAGCAGAGGCCACCACAGCAGACACCCACACAACTGCCTCCACAGGGCACAGCACATGCAACACATAGACCACAGAGTCAGTGTGCCAAACAGTCACAGCCCTTAAGGCCAAACACAATGCCAGACACACTTGTCATAGGTGACTCCATAGTCAGACACACTGACGTCCCGCTCACCAGATCGAAAGTCGGAGGAGGTCACAGTAAGCTGCCTATCGGGCACTGGAATCCACCACATAATGCAAGCACTCAGGTCACTCAACTGCAAGTACAAGTCTGACTCAGTCATTATCCATGCTGGTGTGAACAACCTGAGATGTACCTCCCTGGACTACATGAAAAGAGACATAGAGGATCTCTCTGATTATGTAGGCCAGGCAGGTATGACCCTGACCTTGAGCAGTATCCTACCTTCACCAAGTATGATGCCACATAAACAGAGACAAGATGATCAGCTGTAATAATTGGCTTAAACTATGGTGTCATTCAAAGGGGGTCCAATGTCTGTCTGCCTGGGATGACATGCTGGACAGGCCACACTGATTTGCAAGGGACGGCTTGCACCTGTCACCCCTGGGCTTCCAGATTTTGGCTGAGGCTCTTGCCACCCCCCATTGTGCCTTTTTTATGCAAGAATCAGATTCTACACCTACCACCCTAGAACACAGAAAAGGATAAACACTAAGGGTAATGCTGCTCAATGCCAGAAGTCTCAACCTCAAGCTGCACACACTCAATGCCCTTCTCAGTATGGAGAACATTGATGTCTGTGCTGTGACTGAAACCTGGTTCACGGCTTTTGACAGCACCCCGGCACTATCGGGTGTTACCTCATATCATGCGTTCCGGCCCCAAAATCCGGAAAACACCAAGAAAGGAGGGTGGGTGTCCATATTCATCAAGGACATCCTCACCTCAAGGTTGGTGCCAACACACGATGCATCGGAGACCATCCAGGTGCAATTAACCATAGGCAAGACTGCTCTGCAGTTTGTAGCATGTTACAGGCCACCCTCTCAAACTCAGGTACCTCACACAGCTTTCCTGAAAACACTGGAGGGGATAAATGTATCTCCGAACACCATCATACTGGGTGATTCCAACTATCCAAATATAGACTGGGATCACTACTCAAGCCCCAACACTCTAGCCCAAAGGTTCCAAGAGTTCATACACTCAAATGCCATGGAACAACTAGTCACCATCCCCACAAGAGGAGACAACATACTAGAACTCATCATCATGAACATGGGGTCACAATGTTCAACACCAGAAGTATACCCATCATTGGTGAGATCAGATCATGAACTAATCTCAGTGGGAGTCCACATCCCACCCCCACCCCAAATAGAAAAGACAACAGTGAAGAACTTCTCAAAAGCCGACTTCACACTTCTAAAGACTGGTGTGGTCTCTTTCAAGACCCCCAAGCCAGCGGACACCATTACCCAAGCCACTGTATCACTTACAAATGCCTTCTACCAGCACCTCCAGGACTGCATGGATCAGGCAATCCCAAACAAAGCAAAGACTCTTTGTACCACAGGCAAGCATCCAGTCTGGTGGACCCCAGCCATAAACAAGCTCTACAACAAAAGGAAGGAGCTACTACAAGCAAGAGCGAAATCCGTAGAAGGGAAGACACCCCTGCTCATTATGAGTAAAACACTGAGTTACCCCATAAAATCATCCAAGGCAAATTTTGAGAGTAAACCCACTCAGGACCCAAGGGACAATCGTGAGGCCTTTTTTACCTATGTTTGACACCTGGGAGGAAACTCCCAGATATGCTCAGAATTAGTTCGAAATGATGTAAATATCACTGAACCTACAGACATTGCCAACATACTGGCTGACAGGTTCAGTGCAGATTTCTCCCCCCCCCCCCAACTGGAGGGATATCTATACCAGAGGATTGTAGCCCCACAAACATCTCAAATGCTGGGGTGAGAACTGCTCTATCCAAGGCGAAAAACACTGCATCCATGGGACCAGATGGTGTCCCCGGTTGTGTGCTCCATGAACTCAATGAGGAATTAAACCCGCAGTTAGGACAGCTGTTTAATCTTAGCCTCACCTCAGGATATGTGCCCAAGGAGTGGCATACAGCAATGGTGGACCCACTTCACAAAGGAGGTGCCTCCACCAACCCCGGGAACTACCATCCCATCAGCTTGACAAGCCTGGTCTGCTAAGCTATGGAGAGGATCATAATGGGAATCATAAATGATGACATAGGGGACTTGCAGACGTTGGATCCAACCCAGTTTGGCTTTGTCAAGGGCAGATCATGCCTTTTAAACTTGGTTGACTTTTTCAAGACAGTCACCAAGGCCATTGACAAGGGCAAGGCAGTCCACACAGCCTACCTTGACCTGGCAAAGGCTTTCGACACAATACCCCACTCGGGTATCATTGAAAAAATCACCAGCTTAAATGTGAACCCATACATCACAGGATGGGTTGCAAACTGGCTAAGTGACAGAACACAGGGAGTCAAAGTTGCTGGTGCCATGTCACACTCCAAAACTGTCACAAGTGGTGTCCCACAGGGCTCAGTCCTGGGCCCACTTTTGTTCAGCATCTACTTTTCAGAAGTACAAGCAAACACAGGAGGATTATGGCTGACAAAGTTTGAAGATGACTGCAAACTGGGAACCATAGTTGGAAACCCATCTGACACAGACATCCTTCAGAAGGGTTTCATAGACACAGATAACTGGTGGCAGAGCCATGGCCTTATGTTAAACGCTAAACAATGCATAGTCATACCCTTCGGGAACAACAGGGTTACCCCTAGTTCCCATCTAGGTGGCAATCCTCTTAGCACAGAAGAGGTTATCAGGGACCTGGGCACCCGGGTTGACAGTAATCTTTCGTTTGACACTCACATTGCCAGAGTAGGCCTGGGGCAGTTCCTGCTATTAGGATAGTGGTCTGCAGCAAGCTATATAGTAGTAGTCAGTTTTAGCCATTGGTATTTGACCATGGCTAATCCATGTTGCTTCTTGTTGTGGTACCAACATGGGTGTGTGGTTATCCATGCCATTTATTGCTAGTCACCCTCATTTTGTAGCTTGTTCCATGTTTTTGCACATGTACATCACTGTATGAGGTGTGACCTGGTAGTGTCAGGGTGCTGATGTGGGCTTTGACCCTGTTTTCTATTACAGCACTGATATCTACATTCTCTATACTGTGTGCGTTTACACTGCATTCATTTATACTTCTGGCATTGGGTAGCATTACATCTAGGTTCCTATCCCTTGTGGTACCTATGAGGTTGGTTTGTGTTTTTGTGGTTTATGATTGGTGAGGGCGGATGTTAGTCGGGTCCTCAGGTGTGCATATGGTACATGGTATTACATTACTTAACACATGGCATTCATGCCTCAGGTGGTGCTGCAGGGCTGCCTCTGTCGGATGCACATACTACACTCCCTGTACATGTTTGGAAGCAGGTTGTGTCATGTTAGGCATCCCTGTTACTATATGAGTGAGTCAGAGCGGGTATCAGTCCCAGTGTTCCTACTGACCAAGTGTATGTGCTATGCATTGCCTCTTTGCTAAGGCCAGGGCATACTGGGCACTCCTCCTTCTGCCTACTGGGACAAGGTCAGGTTGTTCCTCCTCTGAGTCACCCTCTGCTTGTGGTGGCCTTGGCAATGGTGGGGGGATGTTAGGCCCAGCCCTGTGCTGGTCCTGCTGCAGCTGTTTCCACAGGATCATATTATGTAGCATAGCACATATCATGATCATTTGGGTACATGTAGTTGGTGTGTACTGCAAGGCTCCACCAGATGTGTCCAGACACTGGAACCATGACTTGAGCAGCCCAAACACACGCTCTATGACATTACGTGTTTGTGCGTGTGCCTCATTATGGCGTTCCTGTTCAGGTGTGTGTGCATTTCTGATGGGTGTCATCAGCCACGGCTCAAGTGCATAACCTGCATCCCCCACTAGGTGTCCATGTGGGAAGTCCCCACTTGGATATGATTGGTACAGCTGCATCAGATGCCAGATGTGGGAATCGTGGTAGCTCCCAGGGCAGCCAGCACACACATTCATTATTATGACCTGGGCATCACACACGACCTGGCAGTTGATGAAGGGGTATCCCTTGTGGTTAATGTAAGCTCTACCCCACTCACCAGCTGGTGCTTTGATGCATATGTGTGTGCAGTCTATTGCACTCAGCACCTCAGGGTATCCCGCTATTTGCTGGAAGAGACGCATATTGCTGGCCACAACCTCACGGTCATTAGGGACATATATATGATCACTGACATGTGCTGACATGGCATCCAGGAACTGGTGCAGTACCCTGGAGGCTGATGCCTGTGATATCCCCATCATATCACCAGTTGGTCTCTGGAAGGTACCTGTTGCTAGTATTCTTAGGCCAACACATACCTTGGTTTCCACTGGGATGGGTTCCCATCTGTTGGTTCTGTGTGTGAGATGTGGCCTGCACAGCTCAACAATCTGCTGCAGAAGGTCTCTGTCCACTCTGTAGCGCTCTACTATCTCCAGCTCATGTAACCCATGGTAGGTGACCCTGGGCCTGTATACTCTTCTCCTTCTCCTCACTCTGGGTTGTCTGTCAGCATCTGCATTGTCACCACCCTCAGCAATTCGCCTATGTCTGATTATAACAGCTATGGCAGCCCCTAGCATTTGTGCTCTGAGTTCAGCTTTTTTCAGTTTTCAATTCTGATAGCTTACTTTCTTGCAGTATCTCTTGTGAGAAACACCCTGCACTGCTCTTTGCAGTGTTTTAAGTGCTGGGTTGGGCTTCTAGTCTGCCTGTGTAATTGCCTGCTTCCAATTGTTATCACCAATTAACTCCAGCAGTATTCCGACAGTTTCCTAGTAATCTGGTTGTTTCCTTTTTCCTCTCTGTTTCCTCAGGGGGAGCAATGTGCACACCAGCTTAAGCACGCTCACAGTGGCTTACACGCGCGCACACATCCTTACATGGTGTGGGCTTGGCTGATTCATGTTAAAACACGCACACACTGCCTTACACATGTGCACGCCCGCGCAAACCATTGCAAACGGTTTGCAACACGCTCCCACATGTTGAACCTGCCTTACACGCTAGACACGCCACAAGATGCACGTATATCAAGAAACTTTGAGTGTAGGGATAGTGTATACCCTCAATTTCTTGCTTTCCTAGTGTTCTTTTGGGACACACCTCCCTCTCTGATGTCTGTCTGTCATCTGTCACCTTACATTGCCCTCCAATCTGGTACATTTGTTTCTATCCTTCCCCCCGTGATGTCACCTACCTCTTACTCTGTTCCTCCTCCTCCTCCTTCTCTAACTCTTACACTACTCAGAAAGTGCTCATTACCTATGTCGCAGTGTGATTCAGTATTGTAACCCTCATTTACATAGGATTGCCTAGTAATGCTTAGTTACATGTCTTACACGGAGCTTCCCCCCCTTGACAACCACTAAACTGAGGCCATACTGTTTTTGGTCTGCAAGTCCCTCCATTGACATTCCATGTAATACATAAATCCCACAATTGTGAGCTTATAAGCTTAGGTTTTCAGTTTTAGGTAGCGCACCCCGTTTGCGTGGGTGTGCGCTGCAGTTACACATCATAATCCCACGAAAAAAAAAAAGTTATATAACATATTTTTGCAACACTTTTTCATGCCAATGGCCACATATTTGGCCATTGGCATGCTTAATGAAACATATGCACCCTTTATTTGGAGCTGACATAGCTCCGTTTTTGATTTTGCAGAAATGTACTCAGTTGTCAGCTGAGTACATTTCTGCAGCTAACACGTCCGTTACACGGACTGGTTTCAGCTTCGTGGATCGCTCAAATACATCATTTGCATATCTTTGAGCTGCAAATGAGGTATTGAGCATTTCCACGCCCAGTCCGTGTAAGAGACATGTTAGCTGTCTCTTACACGAAGGTTTGGGCTGTACCTGAATCAGGAGGCTTACACGGAGGCTTACACTACTCTTGAACTCCGTGTAAGCCTTCCTAAATCTGGCCCAAAGTATGGAATGGAGGCTAGATCCACTCTTATTAAAAAGGCAAGGACCTACACTAAAATTAGAGGTTGGATAACAGATTTCTATCAGGGCTGTCTGCTTTGTACTTATCACTTATTTAGACCTTGTTAACTGTGGTGGTGTATCCATATTTGTTAAATACCCTTTTATCTCCAGATAGATACCTAGAGAGTCACAGCTGAACTTGTAAAGAATCAAATTATACTAAGTGAGATCGACTATCAGATCACTGTATGCTAAAGTACCCCACCCATGTCCCTAAAAATCATATAAGGTACTTAAATATTCTTGTTGAACTTCCTATAAACAGAACTGGTATTATTTTGAGAGACTTTAACTATCCATTGATAAACCTAAAAACATACACTACCAATGTAGACTATGCTCAAAAATTGTTAGATTATATAAATAAGACTTCCATGGACAAGATTGTTAAGATACCAGTTAGAGGACCATGATATAATTGACCTGGTCCTTACAAACCTAGCATCTGTATATACTATTCCCACTGTTTCTTCCTCTCTGGTCAAGTCTGACCACAAACAAGTAGCCTTTTCTATCAAAATATCAAAACAACAAATGCCAACGTCACAAAAGTCAAGGATTTCAATGTGTACCAGTCTTCCACAATTCTGTGATGAAGTCTTGTAATTCAAGTATAACTGTATTTCCCAAAATGATGATATGATTAAGATGTATATATACAAATTATGCTTCCATCTAGACAAATGTAATAACTTAGCACTTTCTTCTACATCTAAACAACTGGTGAAGTATAAAAATAAACTAGTGAGGTAGTCTACTAGCACAAGCTTTACAGCAAAAGGAAAAAACTCCTTAACCTATACAGTAAAACAAAAGACCTCCATATCATGGATGGCATTAGACAGTCAGTTAAGAATCTAAAAAAAGCCATTAGAAAAATGAAGGTGTCACATGAATTCAAACTAGCAATAGAAGTCAAAGACAACCACAAATCCTTCTTCACTTATATAAGGAAAAATAAAGAATAAAATTCAACACTGCTCAAACCTTTTTCACAATGGCATTATTTATTCTGATCTAGTGGACATTTCTCACTTACTGGCAAACAAATGGAAAATTATGGACACATCAATCTAATGAGTCTTATATTCAAAACCACAAAACATGTCATAACTAGCCTACATACAATATCAAACATTTAATTAGACTGATTCCCACTGCAGTTTGGTTTTGTTAAGGGTAGAGCTTGTCTGATGAATCTGTTGAACATTTTTGGAAGGGTAAACCAAACCATGGACCATGAGCAAACTGTCCATTCAGTGTACCTTGATCACAGAGCTAGAGGTTGCCTGGAAGACATTAAAAACATGGAGTATGAAAGCCTAATCAGGCCCAGCTTCTGGAATTATGCTTGAAAGTGACATATGGATTTAATGATACAATTGGGGCTTAGTCAAAGCCTGCAACCTGGGACTTCCATATGAAAGCTTGCACATGGAAAGGTTGCAACAGACCACAATCCTGTTTAAAACCATATTATTTAAATTAATATTTAGAATACCAATTATTCATGCATTGTAAATATTGTATTACTTACAAGGTTTCTGGGTGGACCCATCAATGGAGGAATTACATGAAAGTCTTGAGTTTTCACAGGTGTGGCCTAACCAAATCATGGTGCAGCTACAGCAAGAACTAGTTTCATTGTCCAGTGTAGCTGCCATCATCAAGAGTGTGCCTGCTATTAAAAAACAAATCAAGATGTAGTCAACTTGCATATGAACATGAAGGGAACTGATTACATGGACAACAACAGACTTCAGGAAGAAGTTTTAGTCAGGTCTGTTATAACACCTGAACTGTAAGCAATAATATGTTATCACTGGACTTTTCATGAAGACAAACCAGAAAGAGTATAATAGCATGACTTAAAACATATCTTAAATCTTTGCCTAGAAATTGATATTAACCATAAATGGAAAATGCTAGAAACTGTAGTAATAGACAAGATTGAAATAGCTTTGCTATGTAATATACAATAGTGGGCATTGTAAAGTGACACAAAGAACCCTGATAATTAATTTTAGTGTAATGCTTATCAGTTAATGGTACAAAGTTTAATTTTAAAATGTCTGCTTCTAAGTCTAAAACTGCAGTTAAGAAATGTACCTTCATCCACAAAACAAAGAGCAGCAAGAAGTTAAGAACTGAATTTGTCTCAAGTGTGGGGGAACAGGTCACATTGCTATCTTCTGTGCAAGGAACAATGAAGGTAGTTAGTGCAGAGGATTAAGATTTTAGGATATTAATGAGTTGCTTCCTGGCAAGTTGTTTAACCAAACAGTGCTCCTAAATTGTTCCTGAAAAGGGACACATGTCCATTTGGGTCACTTTGTTGACAACTGTATAAAATTTAAAAAAGACTGCTATTAATGTGAACAACTAAATGCCTGCTATAAGTGAAGTCACTCTTATGCAATATGATGAAATAATATTAAGAATAACTGACACAGTATTATGTCATTGTATTACAACCATCAAGTGAAGTGTATTGTTTTTCACAAGGTGGGGAGGTTCAAGCTATGGTAGATTCTGGGACAATAAAGCTTTATACAGTAACAGCCAAAAAAAAAAAAAAAAAAAAAAAAAAACAGAGATAATATGCATTTATAGTGACAGAAAAGAATATTTATATATATAAGAATAGATATATATATATATATATATATATATATATATATATATATATATATATATATATATATATATATATATATATTTAGTTTCAGGAAGACTGTTACATATTATGGCGACAATGTCTGACTCAACTAATGTAATATTAGGAAAATATTTTTCCATTGTAATGTATATTGGAAATGTTAGAGGAGATGGGATCTGTAATGTCATTTGGTAGGCAGACACACTTGACAAAAAATAGGTAGAGCAGCAGACTGATATATCCATTCAGTACAAGAATTAGGGGAGAACAAGCAGTGACAATTATACAGAGATCTGGAATCAAAACCAGGCAAAGTGAGTAGGCGTAAAGCTGCCAAAGCGGATAGACTGTAGTCATGGTTATACAAGAAAAAGGATCAGCACTGTTATCAAAATCATGCCCTGATGAAAAAATATCAGAAATATAAAACTATAAGAGGTTTCAATATAGTAACTGAAGGTGAACTGTTGAGAAACTCTGAAGCAGAATCAGTACAAGGCAGAAACTAGCACAAATATTTTCCAGAAACATTACCACATAAATGAAGACCAAAACAGAAAAATGTACACTTAAGCAAGGATCCACAGAACAAAGAAGTGGCAGTAGCTATTAAACATAACATACATAAAGAAAGTGGAGCTCTGAATTTAAATATGGCAGATGCTTAGCACCAGATACCTGTAAGCCTGTAAATAGGGAGGGAAGGAAGAAAAACTGCATATAAACTGTGATCTTAGATATCCTTTCTGAAAAAGAATAACATGGAGAAAGAAAAGAAAGTAAAAAGGGGACATGTTTGAGTTTGTGAGTGTGAGGGAGTATTAGAGTTATGGAGAGGAAGGGGAATTTGAGTTTAAGGAGGGAGGTTAAAGTTTTATGTTTAGGGAGTGATTGGGGACTTTAAAGTTGGGGAGGGATAGTATAGTTTTAACTTTAGAGAGAAATTGGAGATATTAGGTTTAAAGAGGAGGAGTGAAGCTTTAGGGTTAGGGAGTGAGGACTTGAGTTAGAAACTTGGGGTTTTATGGTTAGAATTAGGGGTCTGGTAGTGATATGCAGTTCCACAGGGCTGGAGTAGTTAAGTGAGATCAGGCTAGAGGGATGTAGAGCACTTGTCTTTTCAGTTAAGTGGCAGTTAGCAAGTGTGTTGCATGCTACTAACATGAGAAGCATCGTAGAAGACCTAGGCAATAGTATTAGTAGACTTGGAAATTATTTGGCTTTGATCTGTGGAAAGTTCCTAATTAAACAGAAAAAACTTTAAAAACTGAGTAAAACACACAAAAGGAAAGTAGAAGCACGCTGACACAATAAACGGCACAGACTTTTTAATAAACATAAGCGCTTTCAGCTAAGCAAATGCTCAGCCTTCATCAGACAAAAACCAGTTAACACAGCTTGGTTTTTATACATAAAACCTACATCTATAATTGGCTAAACAGCCAATCACATTACTAAATTGATACAGGATATTCCTATCTATTTTAATTAGCTAGAACAACTTCTTACAAGCCTATGTTAATCATCTGTTGAGTTACTACTCCACTAAACAACTTGATGAGTGCCTTATTTAAAACAAATATTAAAAACACATTTTTTAAAAACACACAATAACCATAACTGAAGACATAACAATTTCAATTAAATTGCCTAAGGCTTTTACCAATCCTAAATCTAAAATATTTTGAAAGTGGAAATCTCACTTTCTTACAACTAATAATTATTACCCCCCTATTTACACACTGGATAAATTATTAACCACTAATGCTTATCTAAGGAGAGCTTTAAGCTTAAGAATACACTTAATGGAGACATAGTCGTTCAAACCTGGAAGCAAATGTGCACATGTTCTAATCTGCCATAATACCTCTTGCTCTTCTAAATGTAGCTGCCAGGCCCTCCCCTTATGTCATTTTTGATGTGATGTACTACACTGAAAGTGAAACAGTGGTCAGGGAATTCTAACACATGCCTGGCAAGTGCATTTGTGAGGTCCTTCCTATCTATAGCATACAGGTGCTCGTAAATTCTTTTCTTTATTTTTCTCTCTGTTTTGCCAATATAGAAGGAAGGACATTTTTCACATAGAGCCACATATATCACGCCATTGGTGTCACAATTGTAATTACCCTTAATGAAATCGTTTTTACTGTTGATATACACTTTGTTACCAACATGGATGAACTTACATTGAGGGCACATACCACATTTACGCATTCCTACAATTTTATTTTGAATTTTAGATTTAACCATAGCCATTTCAACTAGATTTTTAAGATTAACACCCCTACGGTATGTAAATTCTGGACGTGTCCCAAGAACCTTAACCAGAGCCCTATCCTCAAGTATGATATTCCAGTTTTTAGCCACTATTTCTCTGATAGCTTTACAGTCCACACTGAAAGTGAACAAAAAGTTGATTCTAGAATGTACAGTGGAATCCCTCTTAGAGGTGTCCTTACCCGATCTACTCATTAAGCCACCCACCAACAGTGGAGTAAAGTGGCCATTAGCCCTTTTAACCTGTACTTCATCCGTCATCTCTTTTATGAGGCTATCAGGATAGTCTCGAGCTAGAAACATTTTACTGATTTTGTTACATTCCATCAGAAAGTCATTATCATCTGAAATCATTCTAGCAGCTCTGACAAGTTGCCCTTTAACTACACTCCTTTTTGATGAAAGGGTGACAACTAGAAAAATGCAAATAGCTGTTAGAATGGGTTGGCTTTCTGTAAATTAAAGATTTAAATTTGTTGTTGATTTTATCCTTACAGATTTTTACATCTAAAAAACTCATTTCATCCACTCCAATAGTGTACATGAATTCTAAGAAGTTGGTCATTCCAGAAATATTGTCTATAAATTGTGGAATAAGGTTTTGCGGACCCTTCCAGATAAAACACATGTCATCTTGGTATCTAGTGTACCAAGTGACATGTTGTTGATACAGTTCACTATTGAACAAATAATTGCGTTCCCAAAAAGCCATCACACTGTTAGCAAAACTACACCCACAGGGAGATCCCATGGCAATCCCTGTACTCTGGAGAAAAAACTGGTCCTTAAAAATTAAAAAGTTATTTGCCAGGACCAAGTCCAATAATGTTTCTACTAAGTACATCTGACCATTAGTGGCCCTCTTGGTCACCATAAAATTCCTTGTCCAGTCAATACCTAGTTGATGAGGTATCACTGTATATAGATCTTTAACATCCACAATCAGGAAGACCAAGTCTACATGATATTCAATTTTATTAAAATTCTCCAAAAAATCCAAGGAATCTTTACAAATCTGTGGTTCCCCCTGCATGTATGGTTTAAGAATACCATCGATGTACTTGGCACAAGCATAAGTAATAGAACCCCGCCCATCAACTATAGGCCTCAATGGGGGATCTATTAAATCTTTATGAATTTTGGGTGTGCCAAAAATTGTGGGAACCTTAGGTGCTGGCATTGACAAGTATTGAAAGGTGTTACAATCAATACTACCTTCAAGGAATAAGTCATCCAGAACACCCCTAATTTTCTTATAGGCTAAATTTAGTTTATTCAAACTAGATCTCAAATAGGTGCCAGACTGTAAATGAGACAACATTTTATTTTCATAAAAGTATTGGTCCATGAACACCAGACCCCCTCCCTTATCTGGTTTCATGACTCTAACTTTACATTCATTAAGGAGTGAGATAAACTCCAGTTCATGTTTGGATATGTTACTTCTCATTCCCAACCCGTGTCTATTGTTGTTAAGTGTGGCCCTAAAATCAATGTCACATACTTTTTCAAAAGTAGTTAGCCCACCAACCAAAGGTGGGTTAAACACACTTGAGACTCTAACTGAATTTAGAAGTGCAGGTGTATTCCCTAGAGATACTGCCAGATTTAGTTTTCGAACATACAGTTTGTTTTTTAAAAAATGTGTTTTTTAATATTTGTTTTTAAATAAGGCACTCATCAAGTTGTTTAGTGGAGTAGTAACTCAACAGATGATTAACATAGGCTTGTAAGAAGTTGTTCTAGCTAATTAAAAGAGATAGGAATATCCTGTATCAATTTAGTAATGTGATTGGCTGTTTAGCCACTTATAGATGTAGGTTTTATGTATAAAAAACAAGCTGTGTTAATTGGTTTTTGTCTGATGAAGGCTGAGCATTTGCTTAGCTGAAAGCGCTTACGTTTATTAAAAAGTCTGTGCCGTTTATTGTGTCAGCGTGCTTCTACTTTCCTTTTGAAAGTTCCTAATTCTCATAATCATAATATATTCAATTGTAATCAAATGCCATCATTGCAGAAACAAGTGCAAGAACTATGGGAAAAGAGTGACAGAGTAATTATGAAACAAGAATGAAAAACAAATACTAAGGCATAAAATAATTATGTTTCATTCTGTCTCTAAATTCTAAAAAGCAGTCAAACATTCCAGTGCCATGCATTAGTAAATTAACAAATGAGAGGTATATAGCATGTAGGGAATTAAACAAAGATAGATACAAAAAAAAAAAAACACTTTAGTGTTTTCATATCATTCTGCTGTGGCATAGTGCCTGTTTCATGTATATAAATGCTGTTTTGATCTGTCACAAATGCATCAGATATTACAGTAAAAGTGTAGGTTTAGTATATACACTTCATATTATGGCAGTAAAAAAAGCTGTAATAGAATAGCATAATGAGATTCATCTGGAGGAAAAGAAGGCTTGTAACCCATAATGTTGCAGGTGTTTAGCTCACACAGAGAATGATTTTGAAGCCATGAGTGGAGAAATGGTAGATCCTGACTAGAAGAAGATGTGTATTTATCAGGAGAATTGTTGGAAGTCCTGTGGACCTGCTCAAGGAGTTCTGGATATCTAACTGTGGGTTTACTGACGGAGCATCTGGAGCATAGCTGTTGATGCATTGGAAGGATATAAGGCAGCTTAACCAGGGCTGCAGTGCTAAGCCTGTTGATAGTAAGAAATGTTCTATTTCATTAAAAGACTTAAAAATGAACTTACCAACACATAATGAACTGTAAGTAGTACACATGTAGATTTTTCTGCACAATTTGTTAGTGGTTAAAATAGTTCCATTATGTAGTAGTCAACATACAGATTACTGGCCACAGCACAATTTGTGGTTATTTCACTTTGGGCATAGTTATGTGGCTATGGCATTTATACAAATTAGGGTACAGGGCCAGATTCTCCATGTCAGGGGTTGGCAGATGTGAAGTCCTCCATTTAGAAATGTTTTTGCAGTGCTGTATTTGGGATATATTTAGGTGGGTGTGGTACATATACCCCGGGATTTAATAAAGCTTACATGGAGCTAATCTCTATGTAAGCATAGTGGCACAGCTCAAACATGGAGTTCGGAGCCTATGCGATCCGGTAAACAAGGCTGGGGGAGTGCACGAGCGTCCCAGCACTATGCCGGCATGGACACAATGGAATAATGAAAATCACCTCATTTGCTGGTAAAAAACATGCAAATGAGGTGAATTTGTGATCCAGCAATCAGACAGGCATCCGTGTTGGAGCCTTGTCCACAGCAGAAATGTATTTGTTAGTAACCGTGTACACTTCTGCAAAAATCAAAATGGGGGAATGGCAGCTCAAAGTAAAGCATGTCTTATGTTTATTAGGCATACCAATGGCCAAAACTATGGCCATTGGCCTGCCAAAGTGTTTTAAAATTGCAAAAATCAAAAGTGTTTTTTTTTTGGGCTGATTTGGATCATTTAAGCAGAGTGCAGTGGTGCACAAACACGACCCTGCAGAAAATAAAAAAAATCAGTAAAAAGTCAATTAAATGTGAAACATGAATTTTGCCATTATAGTGGGCAGCATGCAGACTCATAACAATAACAGGTAACAGTGGTTGCCAAGGACATAGGCTCCAGTGTAGTGGTGTAATTAGGGTATAAGCCAGTAGGGGTATGTAAATGAGCTAACTTTATTGAATATCAAAATGGAATAGTGTGCCCACGGGTACCTAACTGTGTAGGAGCTATAATGTGGTGGTGTAAGCAGAAGAAGCAGCTGACATGAAAAGGGTGTGTTTCATGCTTGGTGTAAGCACATTGGAGCTCTGCGGCATTTAGTTGTGCTTAACTGGTTCAAGAAATGATAAGCATGTTCATGTCCAGGGGAGAGCCTTTTCTGCTCAAGTAATGTTTACACTAGCTGTGCTCGTTTGTGCAGCATGCCATGGGGCTTACACACAGCGGAAATAGAAAGAAAAAAAGGAAATAGCAGAATAAAGGAAATGAACTACAAATCACTAATATGGACTCTGCCACTCACAGTGGCCCATTGAAACCCCTCAGTAATACAGCTGGCAGGTGGAATGTATCATAGTCAGCCAATCACACAGGCAGCATCTGCAGCACACCAGTATAAAGTATGCAACCACCTTACAATCTGTTTTTTCCCACAATCTCTGCACCATTGGTGTACACACTTGGGAATTTTAACTGACAACATGATAGGGGCTGCTGCTGGTTTGCTATGTCTGTATGTGCTACAGACTGAGGGCAGTGATGAGGATAATGTTGACAACCAGCCTAGACCGAGGAGGAGAAGAGTGTTCAGACCCAGGGTAACCATCCAGGAGTTACATGATCTGAAGATACTAGAGCACTACTGGGTGGACAGGAACATACTTCAGCAACTCACCGAGCTCTGCCGGCCACACCTCAGACCCAAAGCCAACAATGGGGAACCTATCCCAGTTAATAACAAGGTATGTGTAGCCTTAAGAATACTAGCTAGAGGTACTTTCCAAACATCTACTCTGGACATCATGGGGGTCTTACAGGCATCTGCATCCAGGGTACTCCACCAGTTCCTGGATGCCATGCTACTACATGCCGATGAGCACATTTATTTCTCCAGCACCCCTGAGGATAGGATAGCAATAGGCATCTCTTCCACCATGTAACAGACTACCCAGAGGTACTGGGTGCCATAGACTGCACTCACATCCACATGAAAGCACCACCCTGTGAAGATGGTAGAGAGTATGTCAACTTGCAAGGGCTATTATTCCATCAACTGGCAAGTTGCGTGTAATGCCTAGGGCATTATCATGAATGTGTGTGCTGGCAGCCCTGGCAGCTATCACAACTTCTACATCTGGAATGCCTCAGAGCTGTACCAGGCATTTGCCAGGGGGGACATCCCATATGGCCATCTTGTGGGGGATGCTGGCTATGCACTGGAACCGTGGATGATGACATCCATCAGAAATGTGCACACACTGACTGAATAACGCTATAATGATGCACACGCACAAACTAGGAACATTATATATGTGTTAGGGATGCTTAAGTCACAGTTACACTGCCTTGACATATCTGGTGGAACCTTGCAGTACTCTCCAGCCACATGTGTGCACATGTTCATAGTATGTACAAAGATAAACAATATGATGCTGCGGAAACAGCTGTGGCAAGAACATCACAGGGAAGGGGCACACAGCATCCCACCATTGCCAAGGTCACCACAGGCACAGGGGGACTTAGAGGAGGACCCCCTGAGCCTGCCCCTGTAGGCAGATGTAGGCATGCCCAGTATGTTTTGGCCTTGGCAAAGAGACAACACATAGCACATACACTGACACCCTAGGGACCCAGGGACTGACACCTCTCTCTGACTCGCATACACAGTAAAATAGATGGAACACAAATCACACTGCCTGTACCTTACCATGTATAGGCCATGTATTGAGTGCATCTGACAGAGTCAGTCTTCAAGCACCATCCTTACAACCGCTGCAGGCACAAGGTAAGTCACTCTTCTTAACAATAGATGAATGGAGTAGTATGTTTTGGTAGCATATCTCAGGTATTGCTGCATGTATGCAAGGGAATGGGGTGTCCTACTGGGATAGCAGCAGGCAAGTGACAGCTATGTGGGATAACATTCAATGTCCGTCCAATACTGGTTTCCCCAGAGTATGCAATAGTCCCCTAGGTGACAAAACTCACCGCAGTGTATGTGGAGGACTAATAAACTGGGGGTCATATATCACATGCATGGATGTCAATGTTGGGCCCCATACTTACCCCTCAGCCTCTCTCAGCAAGTCAGCCATAGAAAACCATAAAGAAATGTCTGGCAAAGGCCCACAAATAGTGACAATGATGACATATTCCTCTTATAGACCTACACAGTGATATCACAGCAAGTCTTGCAGTTGCATGAAATCTCTGAAGGGTAGGAAGTCTGAAACTCAAATATCTGCCATTACATTCTAACCTGTTGTCTTTAGTGATATACCAGTATTCTCCAAGACAGGCACAACACTATGCTAAATGGAACCAAAAAGTAAAGTCAACATCTGCACAGTCTGTGCAAATGTATACAGTTGACAGGTATTTCCCCCACACCATGTCCCCATAGAAATGCAGTAACATGTATGTTGGTAGGGTAATAGCAGCAGAGCACACATTCCCAGGGCTGTCCCAATCAACTTGATAACTTGTCGCATGTCCAAAATATGCAGGGGTCAATGAGCTATGTATATGCATGGTTAATACTGTCAGGAAGTGGGCAGCACTTACTCTTGGCTGTTGTGGCTATGTGGCCTAGGTACAGCACTGTGGTTGACAGGACCCATCTGCCAAGACTTTCTGTGCCAACTATTTTTCATGCAGCTACACCTATGGTAGGAGTTGTACACACTGTCCAGAGGTCAATATCTGCCACTGCAGGAAAGCTGGACAAGTCAGGGACAGGGGGACACACATATGGACAGTACACAGCTCAAAGTAACTTACACAGTGTCTAGTAGGGCAGCAGGTACCTGAAAGTCAGTGTACTTCCAGGTGTTAAATGGCTGCCACCTTACTGTGTCAACACTGACAACAAGTCAGTGGCCATCATCCATACCCCTGGAATGACAGGCTGTCACAGAAGGATCACAAGTATGCCTTGTATATCTCTTCTGCTTGTCCTAACATTGCATTTGCTTGACAAACTATGGGGCAAACAAAAAAGGTCCATGTCAAAACATCAGTGATAGACAGGGGAGAAGCAGACATGATACCCATAAGAAAAAGCAAGCTTATACCAAACTGGTCTCCAAGCTGTCTATGTTTGGCAGAGCATTATTAACACCCTGTCCCCATGTGTGGGCCTGTGTCTGACTGTCATATATAGGCCTGTCCAGATGTCAGTCTGTGGCAAGTTGACAACTAGGGCCAACATGTAGCCTCATATTAACTTAGCAACATAAACCATCTGAAGTATTATCATTATGGATTATCATGGATTATCATGGACCTCATTAACAGGGACATTGGCAAACCCCAAATACTTGACCCCACACAGTCTGCCTTTCTCAAGGGGGAGGTATGTCAATGAACTCTGGATGACGTCCCTGAGACAACCAACAAAGTCATGAATGATGGAAAGATGGTGCACTCCGGCCACCTTGACTCAGTCAAAGCCTTACACACTATTCCTCACTTACATAGTACATGAACTCTGTCAACTAGGCAGCAATCCATATGTTATCAGATGGGTAGCAAACTGGTTCATTGATAGAACCCACATAATCATAATAGAGGTAGCCAAGTCAAACAGTACACCCGTAACGAGTGGCATACCCCAGGGATCGGTCAGCAGGCCTCTGGTATATGGGATATACTTCCCTGAGGTGCAGGCCAAAAGCACTGAACTATGGCTGACCAAGCTGGCAGATGACTGCAAGCTGGGAAAAGTCATAAATACCCAAGTGATGTGTATGTCCTACAACAGGGTCTCACCAAGGCAAATGACTCCCACCATAAAAATGGCCTCAAGCTGAATGCCTGTAGATGTCTCATCATCCCCTTCTGGGAGACTGATGTCCCCACATATTATCACATTAACAACAATGTCCTATATACACAATCAGTAGTGAGGTATTTGGCCACCCAGGTTGATAGCAACCTGAAGTCTGAGCACCATGTTGCTTCTGTTGTACAGAAAGCTTCATAGATGGGCCAATACAAAAGTAAGGCTATCTCATCCAGGGACAAAGAGATCATAAAATCCATGTATTCTATCCTTATAAAGCCAATTATTTTGCACAATACCCCCTTCGGCATGTCCCTCACAAAGTACATGCAGCAGCTGGAGAGACCACAGAGGTCCCTCACCGGGATATTCCAGGACCCCAAACACCTACCCTACACAGATAGGCTAACAGCACTGTTCCTCTACTCAGTTCCATGCAGACTCCTCAGAGGTGATCTCTGTCTGGCATACAATGCAGTCCAGACCTGTCTTGATGGAACTGTTGCACATCTAGAAGTCAAGGCCCACTTGTTCAACCAGTAGGTGCAGCATCAGCCTTGTCTGTGATATCAATAGGGATTGTTGGTGTGACAGATACATGTCCCATAGACTCCCCATCTGTGAAATACACTCCCTGTCCACATCAAGCTGAGTGCCTCAAGACCCCTTTTGAAGTGCTCCCTGTATAAGTGCATGGAAAACAGAAAACACAGTCCTGTGATTCAACCTGTGTCCTTGCTTTACAGGGGTTCTGAGTGCTGACATATCTTGATATGGGCTACACTCTCATAGGTGAGGGTTATAAGGGCATCAGGGCCAATAGCTTAGTAACCTCATATCAACCTATCAACCTATAAACAAATGTCTGTCACTGGTTCACCACATTAGTCTATACTGCTCTGCCACTGACATACCTGGAAATCACAGTGTTATGTGGAATATATCACACATATAATGGACATCTCTGCTCAGTAGAATGCACTGTGTACCCACACCCATACCTCTCAACCTCTTAGAACAAGACAACTGGACAAGGTCTTAAATAAAAGTGGGACAAAGGTCCAAAAATAGGGACAGTATTTAAATATTCTCTCACAAACTTAGAAAGTTGATGGAATAACAGGATTTGAATTAGCATGAATTTTCTGAAGTTTATGAAGTCTGAAACTCAAATGTTCTGTCATCATTTTATAACTTCATTCTTTAATTATTTGCCACTAACTTTCCAGAAAACCACAATTTTATGAAAAATTAACCAACATTATAAGACAAACATCTGGACATTCTGCAAAAACTGTACAGTTGAGAGGTATGAGCCACACCAGGATATGGAGTTTCAGTTAAGAAGAATAACACACAAGCAGGTGATCCCCAGCTAGTATATCACTGAGGTGCTGGACTGTTTACACAGCTTTATCAGCCAATCAGCTGTAGCCACACCTCTCAACTGCCTGGATTGGGCAAGAATGTCTATAGTTTGGCTCATAATTTTGGCATGCGCATCATACAGCTCATAAATCTCAGGTAAATCACTGTGATTATCTGAGGATTTCTGTCAGTAAGTAATGACATAATATATTTCAGTGTCAGATTTCATATATATGTCAGACAATGTCTGCTAAAACAAACTCTGTTACATTAGCAACTTCCCACATTAATAAGAGCAATATTTACAGTATCTCCCTATGTTTGAGCCATTGTCCACCCATTTTGGTAGGCTATCTCCAGATTCCTTGGACTAACAGGTTGAGAGGTATGGCTGTAGCACACAAAACCCTGGACCAGAGTCTAACTAACTCTGGAATGGAGTCACACTCTTACTATAGAAGGTCATAATGGGCATGCTCCTACACTTAGAGAATTACAGCCCATGTCTAAACCCACACCAGACTATATAACTGTATTGTCCATAGATGACTGCATACAGACAGCTATGTACACCTTAACTGACTCTACCCACACCCATCGGGCAGGATTACCCTCAGCTAGCTGTAGGTGGCTCATATGTGACATATCTGCATGTGTTGCATGTGATACACAAATATATATATATATATATATATATATATATATAGAGGCAACATATAACAATATTGCAAGCATACACACACATAGACATGGGGAAGTTTGAGACAGACAGTGATAGAGAGAGACACAGAGGGAGACACACACTGAGAGTGAGTCATAGTCAGGGATACCCTGAAAGGCATAGAGTGATGTTCTGATGTGGACAGTTGCATACCAGTTTAAACCAGTTGCATGTGCCAGCATGAAAGTGAGCTCCATTGTGTAATAGTACTGAGGTAGGGGTTGCAATATGACATTGCCTGCTTTTGTGTGTGTGTGCATGTGTGTGTTTGTAGGCTAAAGTATTATGAGGCCTGGCCTTTTCCACTCAGTACACTTCCCATTGCTCTACCTTACAGGTTCTGCTGATGTCATTCACCTTACAATTACTTTTGGACACTTGTCAGCCCTATAACCTCTGTTGCATGTGTGATAACTGCATAACACTATAGTATAGTTGAAATAATTAAATATGTAGGGGTTCAAATCTCAGTTCTGGCAAATGTAAGTGTGTGTTTGTAGGTTAAAGAGTTTTAAGCCATTCCCACCCAGTACACTTCCAATTGCTCTACTTTAGCAGTCCTGCTGATGTCAGTCACCTTACAAGTACCTTTGGACACTTGGCCCTATGATCTCTGTGGTGTGTGTGATAACTACATAACAGTGTAGAGCAAATAACTATAGACAGGGGTTCTACTCTTAGTTCTGTGAAATGTGTATGTTTGTAGGTTAATGTATTTTGAGGCCTTTCCCACCCAGTATGCTTCCCATTGCTCTACTTTACAAGGGCTGCCAATGTTATCTACCCTAGAAGTATCTTTGGACAGCCCTCAACCCTGTAAGCT
The DNA here is from genome assembly GCF_019279795.1 of Protopterus annectens. Classification (NCBI taxonomy): domain Eukaryota; kingdom Metazoa; phylum Chordata; order Ceratodontiformes; family Protopteridae; genus Protopterus; species Protopterus annectens. The sequence goes on along the minus strand of NC_056739.1, from coordinate 1,785,900,446 downwards.
CCATGGCGTGTGTAATAACTATGTAACAGTATAAAACAAATAACAACATAGGCAGGGGTTCTAATCTCAGTTCTTCCAAATGTATGTTTGTAGGATAAAGTATTTTGAGACTTTTGCCACCCAGTACAGTTCTCATTGCCATATTTTACAAGGGCTGCTGATATAATTCACCTTAGAAGTACCTTGGGACACTCTTCAATGCTATAAGTTCCGGGGTGCGTGCAATAACTGTGTACCACAGCAATGCAAATAACTAGGTAGGTAGGGGTTCTAAACTCAATGTTGGCAACTGTGCATGGTATGTGTGTGTGTGTTCATGCAATAACTACATAAAATTATAGTATAAATAACTAGATAGGCAGGGGTTCTAATCTCAGTTCTTGCAAATGTGTGTGTGTGTGTGTGTGTTTGTAAGTGTGCATATTTGTAGATTACAGTATTTTGAGGCCTTTGCCATCCAGGACACTTCACATTGCCATACTTTACAAGGGCTGCAGATGTTGTTCACCTTAGAAGTACCTTGTATGTTCTGTGGAGCATGTGATAACTGCATAACACTGTAGTGCAAATAACTAGATAAATAGGGGTTCTAATCTTGGTTCTGCTAAATTTAAGTGTGTGTAAACCATATCCCTGGGGGTGTGGGTTCTACCATTTTGAGGTGTGTTATAGGTTCATAGGTGTGTACTAGGCTAATGGCCCTGGAGCCTTTACAAGCCTAGCCCATAGGATTACCCTGGCATTGTGTTCCACCCCGTACACTTCCCATCTCCCTACTTTACAAGGCCCACTGATGTCATTCACCTTAGAAGTACCTGTATACATTCTTCAGCCCTATAAGCTCAGTGGCATGCACAATAACTGTATAATACTATAGTACAAATAATTAGCTAGGTAGAAATTCTAATCTCAATAATGGCAACTGCATTACTGTGTGTGAAGCATATCTCCTGTAGCTGTTGTGTGTTGGTTATACCATTTTAAGGCCTGTTGACTCCCTCCCCATGGCATTACATTAAAAAGGCAGTTAATGGCATCTGCCTTACATGTACCATGTTAAACTATACAGGCCATACCAGTCATCTGTACAGATGTATACGGAATATCTAGATGTTTCAAACCTATATGTGGTGCGTGTCCCCTAACAATGGGCATTTATGAGTAATCACTGCCATATATGTCACAGTTACCATAGGGACAGACATGTCAGTATCAGACTTCATACCTGTCTGAAACATCATGCTGATACAAAGTCTGATACTCTATCACTTGTCCAGGTATGTAAGAGCAATGTATGAGACCAGTTGCTATTTTGGGTGTTTTATCCCACCATCCATGAAAGCATCCCAAGATTATTTGTTGCAAGAGATAGTAAGTTATGTCTCCAGCATATAATCTCTGTAGTGTCTGTAATGTGTACGTAGCACTATAGTACATACAAGTTGATAGGTAAGGTTACTAATCTATTGGTAACTGTGTATGTTTTTCTGTATGCATATTATCTGTGGCTGTCTATACTGTATGTATGTGATGGTTATACCATTTTATGTGCCTCTTCCACCCTGTTAACTCCCCCATTGCCAACCTAGTTGCAGCCCCTACAGACGTCATCCACCTTACAAACACAGTTACGTAGTTTCTAACACAAAGGCACTGTGGTGTATGCAATAGTCATATCACTGTGTGTTATACATAAATATGTTGGTCATTTAATATGAGATGTGTCAACTCTGTGTGCATGTGTGTTTCAATTCATGTCCCCATGCAGCAGTGTGTATGTGTTTCAGATGGATCTACCATGTTAAGGGCCTCTGAACCCACCACTTGCAATCCTAATAGCCCCTGCAATTGTCACCCACTTGAATATTAGTGGCAGACACTGCAACATTTCATTATCTCTGTGGTATTTCTGTCATGTATCTAGGAGTAACATTGGTAAAAATGGGCAGGTAGAGGTTCGGCTATCCGCAGGGGCAGGTCATGAATATGTGTGTGTGCGTGTGTGTGCGTGTGTGTGCGTGTGTGTGCGTGTGTGTGTGTGTGTGTGTGTATGTATGTATGTATGCATGTACCAGCATACCTCTCAACCACTCACAGAAAGACATGGTTAAAGCCATGTGGGAAGCTGGGGCAAACAGCAAACATTGAGCACACCCTTCACATATTGCTGTGACACACATGGGAAATAGATAGCAGAACAGGGCATGCATTTGAATGCCCCTTCCAAAGGGTATGTGTTGTTACATGACAATATCCGTCATTAATCTGCAATGTTAGTCTGTCGTGATTTTCTAAAACATTGGCCAGAACACCTCAGGTTTATGACAGATGGAAAGGAATTATGTGTCAGACAGCAGGCAGTCTGAAAACATATGCAGAGGTCAGAGATATGGCCACCATCTGTACCCATGCCTCCCAAGCTCTTAGAGCAAGAAATGTTTACAAAGCCATAAATAATGGGGTGACAAAGGCCACATAATAGGGACACTTATCAAATATTGATCCTACAAACTTATAAAGGTGGTAGAATAACACGCTTTGCATTAGCATAGATCGTCTGCAATGTATAACATTTGCAACTCATAATGTCTGTCATTATTTTTTCACATCAACCCGCAATGATATGGCAATGATCTTCAAGAAAAACACAGGTTCATGAGAAAATGGACCAAAAATATGAGGCATGAATGTGGACATTCTGTGGAAATCTGTACAGTTGAGAGGTATGTTTGTACCACCCTGAAGGTTGCAGTCCATGTTTGGCAACGTGTAACCTGTGACCGCAACTGAAACAATGAAAAGAGGTCCAAAGAGAGTAGGACAAGAAACCTGTAATACAATTCTGTACTGATAGCATAGAGCAGTTATTGGACATCAGAAGCTCCTTAATGTTATGAGAAATACTGTAAGCTAAGGAAATCTCACACAATGAAGGTGTCATAGTAACAAACCAGAGGAAGTCCTGCATGTTGCACTTGCCACGGGCATGCTATGTCCTGTCAACTGTCACATTACTATACATTGTGTCCCACACTCCACATTTGATAATGTCACACACACATTGTGTGTTGCCTATGTGTGTGCAATCTGTAGACATGTGAAGGCCATGTGACTACCTGGTGCACACAAGATAGGTGAATCTGTTGGGGTAAAATAATGGCTTAGCTTTTGAGGGACCTAGTGCCAGTACTCAAGTATCCTCCTCTGTATGTATGAACCTGTGGTACTATAGAAGACGCAGGTGATATGTATGAAGGCTAGCTGGCTGTGTCAAGGGGTATGTAGGAAAGGTCACACTGTCTGCCCCCAGTGTCCCTCCCGCACTGTTGCATGCATTCACACCTGGTAAACATGCACCTTGGCTATTAAAAGGTCCCTGTGTTTCCATTCTGCCATACTCACCATTGGTAATGTCAGCAGGCCCGTAGACACACAGACACCTGGAACACAAACAGAATACAGTATGTGAGACTACAGTCCATCATCAGTACTAACAGCAATAATGCATCATGGCTAAAAAGGTACATACACTTCAATATGTACCCATAACAATTGCCCAACAGACAGCGCCTTACACAGCATTACATTACTACACTGTACTATATTCACCCTGTGCATCAGACCCATATTAGCATCTTCCTGCATCAAGGGTATGGATAACAGGGATGTGGCACAGGTATCATTATATGCACAGGGTGTGGTGTGGGCTTGCATGAGGCCTAGGCTGGACCATATGGTTGACATCATGTGTGTTTGTGTGTCTGGAGGGTTGTGTTCAACTGGGCTGTGCAGAGGAGCTGTGCGTGTGTGTGGTGGTGACCTGCCTGTGCTAGAGATGTGTGTTTGTATGCACACTGTCATGCCATGTGGTTGCCCTACACAGGAGTATGTTGGATAGCTGTGGACCATATATGGCAGGATGGACATTTCACAGTCTCTGCCCACGGACATGGGGACTGATTCTGCCAGGTGTCTCACTGGTAACACCAGGCCCAAGGCCAAATGCAGTACTACTCCACAATGGTGACTGCTGTCTGCTGGATCTATGTCTCTGACTGGTCCGGCCAGCACCACGTGCCCATGGCTTGCTCCATTGAGGTGTGGACAGCACCCTCCCTTTGGTACTGCTGGTGGTATTCCCACTACAGGAGTGTGAATGTGCATGGCGATGTGGACTCTCAGCTGATCTTGTTGGTGACCTACGTCCATTTAGTCGATGCTCTACTCCCATCTCATGCTCAAGCACAGACATTGCACGGGCGAGCAAAGGCAATGTCTCACCCCACCATCTATCCACCACATCAGCATAATAATGTATAGCATCACCAAGGCCAGTCCAACAGACCAAGCAGTGTGCACATCTACTTAGCTGTGCTGAATGCTGCTTACAATTATACTGCTTAGCAATGCACAAACCGGGTAAGCAGAGCTATGCATTGCTAAACATTTCTCAGTTTTCATTTCTAGACAATTAATGAATTGCACATTAATGTATCCTTACTGATGTATTATTTAGTGTACATATTTTACTTTACATGACATCCCCCTATGTGCTTTTATTACTTTGCAGTATGACTGTACTGTCTGGGACACTTGTGTTTACATGGGGGATTTCATGTCATACATCCAGTGACACTTTTTTATTATATCTCCTAAACTTATGCATTTCATTACATTATCTGTTCCTGTCACTGTACTGCATTAGACACTTGTGTGTAACTGGGGCCTTTATACTTGTGTCTCCACTGCAAATAGGCTTCTGGTCAGGCTGGACCACCACAGTTAACATATTTAAATGTATACAAAAGAAATACAAAACATTTACAACATATCCCTATCACGTGTAAAAAGCTGAATGGACAGGATTCAACCATTGCACAAATTCCAGTGTCCTAACAATTCAGCCAGTGAGGATCTGCTATTAAACTGCTATATATACCTCTTTATTTTTGTTTAAGTATTGCTGAGCACCATGCCTCGATGTGCCAACCCACTCAGCTATGCTTAATCTTTACATATAAATGACAATAAAACTTATTTCATAAGACCATTTTAAACAGATATATCTCAATATATAACTATCAGCATGTCAGTAGCAGGCCACATACTCTTCATGACAATCCATGGTAATGAAAACATGTCATTCTATTAACTTTCTAAGTTTGTAAGAGCAATATTTAAAAAGTGACCCTATTTTTGGCCCTTTCTCACTTTTCTTTAATGGCTTCGTCCAGATGTCTTGCTCTAAACGGTTGAAAGGTATGACTGCATTTATATATATATATATATATATATATATATATATATATGTATATAGATATAGATATATACATATATATATAGGACTATTCACAGAAAGTAGGTTTCACTGAAACTCAAATGGCAGTGCACAAATCACTGAAAGCTCAATTCACTGAAAACACAATTTGCTGAAACACATTTCACTGAAAGTTATATATGGCCTTTTCCCCACTGTAGTGTGACCCTGGAATTAGTATATATAGTAAGAGGGGGTGGGGGCACCACCCCCCACATTGGAGGGTATGGGGGCACAGCCCCCCACATAGTTTGGATATATATTATGTTCAGAAAAGAGTAATTTATTGGAATTGCAAGTATCCATGTATATAGATCAAAATATTTAAAATAGGTGGGGGGTGGTGTCCCCACACCCCCCTTACTATATATACTAACTCCAGGGTTGCACTACAGTGGGAAAAAGGCCATATATAACTTTCAGTAACGTGTTTCTGTGAATTGTGTTTTCAGTGAATTGAGCTTTCAGTGAATTGTGCACAGTGAAATGTGTTTCAGTGAAATGTGTTTTCAGTGAATAGTCCTAATCCCATATATTTACAGTTCATGTGGTGTAGTGGTAAACTGCTGTGACTTTAGTGTACAGGGTCATGGTTTCAAGGCCTACTAGAGCTGGTTATTTTGTTGCTAGGCAGAACAGGGGCTGATTGAGACAGAGTTAATAAAACAATTGTAAGCCTTTTGCATGGGATCGCGCTACACTAAGCAATGCCAAGAGGAACTTAGTCCATTTGGTTTCGCTTAGCGCTGCTTATTCCCACTTAAGCCCGTGCTAATTTCAAACCACCAGAGAAAAGAAAAAAGGGTGATAGGAAAGTGGTGAAATGGGGGCAAGCAGGGGCTAAAACACTAGGAAGAGCAGCTAGGGATGTGCAGGACAGGTGTAGGAAAGGACCATAGCTCTACATTTATTCTGCAGCAACAGCTCTGACTGATGTGGGAAATTTGAAATTTACAGCCTTACACCCCACAGGGAGGAGTGTTGGAAACATACATTTGCAGAGTAATTTGAGTATAAATTGATTTATGTCACTGTACGTGGGGGCAAAATGTACAGTTACGTATGGGGCACTGATTTTTTTTGTGGGACAGATGCCCTTTTTTTTCTTTTTAAGGTGAGAGTGGGATGTTGGGAACAGGCTGTAGGTATGTTTGGGGAGGTAGGTTGGATAGGATAGGTTGCATTCTCAGATAGACAAGACACACAAGACAGCAGACATTGGTGGTATATGACACATGAGGTGGGGTAAGCACCTTGGACGGGGAGGGTGGTTGGGAATCGGAGGCTCATGAGCCCCCAAATGGATACAGTGGGACTGATATCCCTACTCATGAGCAGTCAACACTGCATCTTCACAACCCTGAAGGTGGCTTTGCTGGGGGCTGTACAACAGGAGCAGGTTGCCCCTTGAGGTGTTCCAGTCTGCCCTTGATCTGGTGCAAGTGTACATCCAACTCTGAGTGAGTGACACTGTGCACCATACCCCGGAACTTCCTGTGGGTGACCGGTTCCTCTCTGCCCCCACACCCGGGGGGGCAGGCCCTGTCCCCTGAGGCAGTTCCACCCGAGGGTGGTGTAGGACCAGCAGAGGGTGCAGTTCCAGGTTTTGTGCCAGATGTGCTGGGGCCCAGCGCCATGGCCAGATGAGGCGGGACAGGTGGATCCACCGGTATCGGCCTTCCCAAATGTGCTATGGTGTTGAGGTTTTACAAAATGTATTGGTTAGTCATGAACAAAAAATTTCAACGATAGTTATAACAGCAGGCATGGGTGTTCCAATTAACCCAGAACAGTGGAATTCACATGCATAGCAAACAGAACACATGCATATATGGAATAACAGTCAGAATTTTAACAGCATGCCAGTTAAATGTGTGGCAACAGGCCACAAACAATATTTTTGAACAAGGTATGTTAATATGTAAACAATTAAATATATGAACAATAATAGAACACAAGTCCCAACATTAGAATTTGAGAACAACATGCCCGTAGTATATGGATAATAATTATTGATGCACATAAGGGGTGGGGGTAGAGAAACAAAGTCCAGTAACAACTGTATAGGCTTCTGTTTGTCACTACAGTAATGCTCAAACTCTACAGGTCTGCCCTCCCTTTACATCTACCTGTGGCCTATAGTTTCTGCAGCACATACATAACTGTTAAACTGTCAATCTGGAAAGGCATGGGGCAAAGTGTGTGTACTCTGGGTACATAACTGGAGGGGACTTGTACATGTCAGATGTACATATATGACTAACAAAGTGTAGCCTGCACTGATGTTGTGTGAGTGTGCTACTGGCATTCTTCAACTAGAGTAATATCTGTGTCCAAGGTTATTGGCAACAGTGATCACTAGCCATGACAGTGTGACACTTGAGACATGTATCGGGAAGAATGCTTGGTGTATGTACCTATCTTGCTGTCTTTTGCAGGCATGGGGTTGGACACTGGAACATTTGGACACAAAGTTTATTAGTATACCCATCATACAACTACTGCAATCATTTCTTTACCTGTAAAACCTGTGGAGAAAATATCTGTTAGCACTACCTGACTATTTATACATATATTCAGGATTACTTATCTGTAAACATTCACACATCTTAGTACCACTCACTGGATTCAAACCATGGTCTGTGTGTGCAAAACTAACAGCAAATATATTTCTCAACACACTGAGCTACTGGGGAACCATTGCATCTTGCTTGACTGATTTCTGCCTAATAGTCACTTGGTTAGACAGTCTGACCTTGTAATCTAAGTGGAGTGTCACCAAAGACTGTAGTGACAGTTGAACATACATGCCTGACAGACACTTATTGTACTGTGTATTAATCCTTTGAAAGCAGGTGTACACATTTAACCCCTAGTAGATGTGAATGTCGGACATCATTATATATGCAGTCCCCACCTATTACACCTGCATCAGCATACCCACATTCAGGAGTACATCGATCTGAAATGCAAAGGTTAACACAAGACAATGCTGCAGGGGACACATTGTAATCCATTACACATTACTAATCAAGGTTCAGATGTTAGTGCAGGACATATTTCATATTTCATTTATATCTTGTTTTACACATTCTATTTCTTCAACAACAAACCAGACTAAAGACAACAGTTTGTGGAATAAATCTTTATTTCAGTAGCATGACACAGTGCTTTCTTACAGTTGATATTCTACATTCAGTACTACTGCATATCCTGTATTTTAATATAGGTCTGACAAACTTTGTATTTATTCAGTACACTCAGAGCACATTATACCTACTGACAGTAAAGAATGTACTACTTATTTA